>NC_133334.1:263467733-263767733 GCF_042186555.1 Aquarana catesbeiana | reverse complement strand
GACAGAGACCTCCCAACATTGTCTGCGCCACCAGAGACGTTTTTGTGCCGGGATTAGAAAAACAGCAAAAACAAACAAAAAAAAACCCCCAAAAAAAACAAACAAAAAAAATACAAAATAAACAGAACAGTAAACACAACACAAAAATGCAAAAACAAACAAATAACCCCCCAAAATTTTGACTTATTAAATGAACGCTGGATAGAATGTATTTCATAAAAAGGCGTCCAATTCCCTTCCTATTAATCAGGTGGAAAAATAAAAAATATATATATAATATGGGACACTACTACTTAAATGAATAAGAAAAAAAAATATTCAGCATCCCAAGATGCAACAGTTACCCCTCCCCCCAGCCTGCTGTCATTTCAGTGTCTCACAGTGTGCACTACAAGCTACAGCATGATTCCTCCTGACATCCAGCATTATTTAGCCCTTTCCTCTCCAGCCTGACTGTCCCTGGCCCGCCCCCCCTCCATTCATTGGATTTCAGTTCTTTTAATCATGGAGGCTTCAGCGTCGCAGGGTGACCTTCATGCACATGCCGCACCTAGGCTCCTCTCCTGCACTGAAATGGCTTACTCTGATTTCACTGCACGCCAGAGCTGCACGATTCTGGGAAAAATGAGAATCGCGATTCTTTTGCTTAGACTAAAGATCACGATTCTTTAACATGGGTAATTAAAAAAAGAAAAAATCAGCTGTAGACGGCGCATGCGCAATCAACACATTTTGGGTTAAATCGGGTGAAATGTGCAGCGCTTATGTGATCATATAAACCATAACAAATAATATGAGTACAAAAAAACGTGAATAATAAATGATGTGCCCAAAAATACTCCAAGCAGTCCTCTATTATGACACATGATGTCTATAAACAGAGGAACTTGGACGTGTGATGTCCAAAAAAAGTCAGTGACAAGCTTCAATCGTGTGTGATGATAATCCTCAACCACATGTGGATATAATATAGTGACAGTCTTTAACTTCAGATATGTATGATGTAATAACAGTTGATAGTGGATCCACCACCAAAGACACCAGAAGCTGCTTACCAGAGGGATTGAACTAGGGCAGTGATGGCGAACCTTGGCACCCCAGATGTTTTGGAACTACATTTCCCATGATGCTCCACTACACTGCAGAGTGCATGAGCATCATGGGAAATGTAGTTCCAAAACATCTGGGGTGCCAAGGTTCGCCATCACTAACCTAGTGAGTCAATCAAGCTTTGTGGTATAATATACCAAGGGGATCAGATGCTCTATCCAGATATGACCTCCAGATGGACCTCTGAACAGCTGTAAGGTATGGATGGGCTCAGTAGATATAGGCAGGCAGCCCCACCATTAAAAGAAAGAGGAAGGCATATAGCGTAACTCTGGAAATTTTAATACATGAAAAGCAAAGGAAATACACGTGTTTAGCAGTAAAATCAAGCGCTTGTATAAAAGAAGACAGTGTTCTCAGCATATCTTCCCGACGCGTTTCGATTTAGAAGTCATCATCAGATCCCAGATGATAACGTCTAAGATAGAGCCCCGCCTCATTTCCTGGTTGGAGGACGCCCAGCATCTTCCAGCCCTTTTCTCCCAAGACTGACAGTCTTTGGCCCGATTACATCACTGGGACTAAAATAAGGTACAGTGCCTCAAAAAAGTATTCATACCCCTTGAAATTTTCGACATTTTGTCATGTTACAGTCAAAAACGTAAATGTATTTTATTGGGATTTCATGTGACAGATCAACACAAAGTGGCACATAATTGTGAAGTGGAAGGAAAATGATAAATGGTTTTCACATATTTTTTGTAAAAAAAAATTGAAAAAGTGTGGGTTGCATTTGTATTCAGCCCCCTTTACTCTGATACCCCTAACTAAAATCTAGTGGAACCAATCGCCTTTAGAAGTCACCTAATTAGTAAATAGAGTCCAATTAAAGCTTGGTATTAATACAGCTGTTCTGTGAAGCCCTCAGAGGTTTGTTAGACCCCTTTCACACTGAAAGGCGTTTTTTAGGTACTTTAGCGCTAAAAATAGCGCCTGTAAATCGCCTGAAAAAAGCCTCATCTGCAATTCCAGTGTGAAAGCCCGAGTGCTTTCACGCCAGGGCGCTGCGCTGGCAGGACGTCAAAAAAAGTCCTGCAAGCAGCTTCTTTGCAGCTCTTTAGGAGCGGTGAATACACAACGCTCCTAAAACGCCCCTGCCCATTAAAATCAATGGGCAGCACTGCCGAAGCGCCTGCAAAGCGGCGCTTTGTGGGCGCTTTTAACCCTTTATTCGGGCCGTTAGCGGGGGGGTTAAAAGCGCCCCACTAGCACCCAAAAAGCGCCGCAAAAACTACGGTAAAGCACAGCTAAAACTAGCCGATGCCCAGGTGCTGGCAGTGTGAAAGGGCCCTTAGAGCATCATGAAGGCCAAGGAACCCACCAGACAGGTCAGGGATAGAATTGTGGAGAAGTTTAAAGCAGGGTTAGGTTATAAAAAAATATCCCACTATTAGTCGTGCCCTCCACAAATCTGGCCTTTATGGAAGAGCGGCAAGAAGAAAGTAATTGTTGAAAGAAAGCCATAAGAAGTCACCTTTTCAGTTTGCGAGGAGCCACGTGGAGCCAGAGTCTTTCCTAATAGCGTCTTATTATCTGAGTATGTGGAGAATGAAATCCCCATTTATCCCTCCTGCCATGTTTGTTCTGCCAGCTCGGCACCGCCATCCTGGAACATTCGGCTGATTAATAGGACGTCCTGTTTATACAATCCTAATGGTGGGATTTATTATCGGATGGCGATCGCTCTCACCGGACCTCGGGTGCTTCCTGGCTGCTGCCATATAGGAGAAAGGCGACCCACCTGTTTGTGCTTACACCTCCCTCTTATCGAATATTTATCTTCATACGTGGATCGATTGTCAGAGCCGATCTAATGACTCAGTTATGATGCTCTGGAGTGGTCTGGAGTCACAGTGGGCACGGAGCAGTCTGGAGTCGCGTAATGACACAGGATTCTTTGGGATGCACTGGAGTCATGGAGGGTACTCTGGACAAGTCACTAGATGAGACAGGTGCACAGGAGGTCACTGCACCAACCAGGAAAGCTGTCTCCAAATCGGCTGTCTGTACCGATCACTCACTGTGTTCATTCATGACTGAAACATAGTATACTGTGTTTACTATGCTTCAGTTTGTGAATGAACAGGAAGCCTCTGAGCACGTTCTGTTCATTCCCTACTCAGTGCAGCTGAAGCTGCAGAAAAAGGGATGGAGAAATCTCTTTCCCCAGTCCCCTTATCTGTCTCAAAAGTGAGACATAATGGGGTCCATTTAGACCCCTGAAATTTCACCAAAGCCTCCCCCCAAACAGTGCTGTAAAAAAAAATGAAATAAAAAAAAAATAGTAAATCATCACGAAGTCTTGTATGACGAAACGCGTCGGGAGGACTCCACTGCCGCCATTTTACTTGCAAGCGCTTTTTATTCTGAAATGTAAGTGTTTTTCCTTTTAATAAATTTTTTATGGTTTACGGAATTACGCTATGAGCCCCTTCTTCATTACACGTGGGTAATGTCCGTTGGTGTCCGAGCTTCCATATGAAGAAGACCTCTTTGGGATAGCAACGTTACAACTTCACCATTCACCAGCCCTTGGTTCCCTACCTTCATTGCCAGTGAGCAATCCAAGCCTGTTGGACCCATATAGCGTATGCTAGGTGGGTCCCAACTTTCTGGTAAGCCTCCAGTCATCCTAGGTGGCGGTTTCGCACAAGGGTCTGTCAGCACATGTTGGATTACATACAGAAATCTCTCACGAGTATATGTTTTGGAATTTATCACCATTGCAAAATTTATGTTCACCGTATCTGCACATTCAGTTTTGGACTTTATTGCCATTTTTACATCCTGTTATCACTTTTGGTGACCCTAAGGCTTTATAACATAAGTGTTCTATATGTATGAATGTTCACAAAGTATACAAAACACTATCTTTTCACAATTCATTTTGCTATTATATGTGGTATAGCAATATTTTCTTTCTCATTTTTTAGCGCTACACTTGGTTATATATGACTGAAACATAGTAAACTGTGTTTACTATGCTTCAGTTTGTGAATGAACAGGAAGCCTCTAAGCACGTTCTGTTCATTCCCTACTCAGTGCAGCTGAAGCTGCAGAAAAAGGGATGGAGAAATCTCTTTCCCCAGTCCCCTTATCTGTCTCAAAAGTGAGACATAATGGGGTCCATTTAGACCCCTGAAATTTCACCAAAGCCTCCCCCCAAACAGTGCTGTGAAAAAAAATGAAATAAAAAAAAAAATAGTAAATCATTTTATTTTTATTTTTTTTTTTTAAATGAAGGGCTAATTCACTTGGGTTCTCTGGCCCACACACTGTGAATGCAGTTCGTGTAGCTGAGGCCGCCCGTTACTCTATGGGGACAGAGTGGCTGTATGATCACAGCCGCAGATCCTAATTTGACAGGTGTTCAGGTGTGGGTGGGTGGCCCCGAATACACGCTGTCTGTGCTCAGTGCCGTACACCAGCATTCACACACCTTCCAAATTAGGACCTGTGGCTGTGTTCGTACAGCCGCTGCATCCCCATAGCCTAACATAGGCTGCCTGCACACAGCCCCAGGTGATTTGCACTGTACACACCACAGTACTAATCCGAATAAGCCCCGAGACTTCATTCACACACAGAGCTTTATTTATTAACTTAATGCAGTTTTAGCTTTTAGATTTAGCAGGAATTGTGTAAGGTATGTTGTGTTTGTGTCCACTAATAACAATTTAATGTATTTTTAAGGAAAATGTAATTTTAATCTTTTTTCAGGGGCGGGGGGGGGCGGTCAGATAGGCTGTATGGGGCCCTGTGATTTCAAACAGCAGCCCTGACATTGACTGTAGTTTGGAATGAGACGTTCCTATTGGTTCTGCTGGTGTTGAGTTGCGTCACGGGGGAACTGGCCCTGGCGTGCTTTACCTGTTGCGGTTTCGGATAAATTGTTTCTCAGCATGTAATGACTGCTCAGCTGGGTGAAGTGTGAGAGCGAGTGGGGGTCATTCATCAACCAGCCATATAAGAGAGCGCTGACAGCCACATCCTCACCATCAGAGCCGGGACCCTATCACCCCCCGACATACACGGTGAGAGCGCCTTGTCTGGCTGATCCAGACTGCCGCCTGCTTCCTGTGACTCTCTTCGGGTCCTGGCCAGCCCCTTCCACTCGCCCACACTGACAGCAACACGAAATTTATAGCGCTGCAGAGCAGTGGCGGCCGGTGCTCAAACTTTTTGGGGGGGCGCAAACAAACTGAAAAATTCTGAAATAAAAAAAACATCAATTGCAGCCACTGTGCCCATCAAACGAGCCACTGTGCCATCAAATGCAGCCACTGTGCCATCAATTGCAGCCACTGTGCCCATCAAACGAGCCACTGTGCCATCAAATGCAGCCACTGTGCCATCAATTGCAGCCACTGTGCCCATCAAACGAACCACTGTGCCATCAAACGCAGCCACTGTGCCATCAATTGCATCCACTGTGCCCATCAAATGCTGCCAGTGTGCCCATTAAATGCTGCCACTGTGCCATTGAATGCCACCAGTGTGACCACCCCCCCGAACGCTCGCTGTCTGCCTGGCACTTACCCTGTCTTGGTGGGGCAGCCAGCATCTCCTGCGGTCCTCATCTCCTGACTCCCATCCTCTCCTCCTGATAGGCATCCAATAGCGGCGCCTGCCATTTCAGCCAATCAGGTGACAGGTAACAGACCCGAGCACCTGATTGGCAGAGAGGCAGTTCATTGTTAGGAAAGCGAATATTCATTCTCTTTCCTAACACAGCTGAGTGAACTGCGAGCGCTTGCAGGTCACTGTTTTGATGCCTATTGGAGCCTATGGCTCTAATCAGGTGCTTCAAAAACACCCCCGCCGCTGTATTTGGCCGGCGCCCGAAAAGGGGGTGGCTGGGGGTGGCTGTGGCGGCCATGGATAGATTCATGCAATGCATGAATCTATGCATAGTGCATACAGGGGGCGGCGCCCATGCGCCCTTAATGCATGGGCTGCTTTAAGTCTTCAGTACCCTTTGAGAACCCCCTCACCAATCTTTAAGACCATGTAAGTACCCCTCCAATCTTCAGGACCCCTTGGATGACCCCTCCAATTTTCAAGGCCCTTTGAAGACTACTCCAATCTTCAGGACTCCACTGATCTTCAGGACCTTGTGAGGACTACTCCGATCTTCAGGACCCTGTGAGAACCCCCCCTTCCTCCGATCTTCAGGACACTTTGGATGACCCCTCCAATTCTCAAGACCCCTTTCCTTCAATCTTCAGGACCTTTTGAGCACCAATTTGATCTTTAGAACCCTTTAAGAACTCCTCCAAATTTCCAGACTGTGTGAGAACCCCTCCAATCTTCAGGACACTGTGAGACCCCCCCCCCATCTTTAAAGAACCCCTTCAATTTTCAGGAGGACTCCGCTCTTCAGGACGGCTTTGATCTTTAGGCCCCCTTGAGGACTCCTCTGATCTTTAGGACACTGTGAGAACTCCTTCAATCTTCAGGACCCTGTGAGGACCCCCTGATCTTCATGACCCTGTGATCTTCATGACCCTTTCGAAGACCCCTTCAATCTTCAGAACGCCTCCAATTTTCAGGACCCCCTGAAAAACCACTTCAATCTTCTGGACTCCTCTAATCTTTAGGGCTCTTTAAGAAATCCTCTGAACTTCAGGAACCTTTGAGAACTCCTCCATTCTTCAGGACCATGTGAGAACCCCTCCAAACTTCAGAAACCTGTGAGGACCCCCTCGCCCCATCTTTAGGACCCTTTGAAGAACCGCTCTCATTTTCAAGACCCTTTAAGTACCTCATTGATCTTTGGAACTCCTTTTGATCTTCAGGACCCTTTGAGAGCTCTTCTGATCTCCAGGATCCCTTGAGGACTCCTCCAACATCTTCAGGATCCCTCTGATCTTCAGGACCCAACCAATACACAATTTCCCATCATCAGAAATTGACATGCGCACTTGAATACGGACCTTTCCCAAACTGCTTTGCAGAGAAACAATTCCCTGGACCCGGCCTGTCACATGACCACAGATTCACTTTGGAAATCAGCTTTAATGTTGTCTTCCCCATTGGCTTCAATGCAATTCACCAAAATGTCTTGATTTTTTCCAAAATTTAGGCAAAGCCAAAACTCCCAATGTCCCTCACCACTACCTTTTACTATGGTGAGCCAGAGCTACCATTAGGTAATATAGACAGCAGAGGCAAAAGGGTGGAATTTTTTGTACAATTATCAGCTACACATTTTTCCCCACAATATATACAAATACAATCAGCTTATTACAGCAACATTATTCATAAATTATTCATCAATCATGAAAATCATTAAAAATCTCAAAATCTTAAAATATATCCAGTCAGTGACTATGTCTAGGCTGAGATGATGTCATCAGCCTGCTGCAGGCAGGACAAAGCATTTCCTCAGTCTCCCCTCCCACTGATTGTGTAGCAAGTTACAATGTGAGAGGCTACGGCAGGGGCTGATTTGTGTCAGACATTTGTGAACACAGCCAATAGGATTTACACGATTGTGTCATCCCAATCCAGGAAGTAGGTGGTGATCCTGGTCCTAGTCTGTGTGTGATTTTTCCGGAAGTAACTATGGTGTCTGTGGAACTCAGAGCCATTCTCTGGCACAGGTAATCAAACAACGCCTTATCATGCCATCCATCCAATCTACATTAAGCATCACGATACGAGCGCGTGCTCCGTCTTGTTGGATCAACACAGCAAGGAAGCTACCAATTTTACGGCCCTGCGAAATTAAATATTTGAATCTTTTTTTTAGCACAAGATATTCCCATGCTTAGCAGCAATTAAATGATAATGAGATTACATTCATTGCAGCTCTTGTAGATAGGGAGACGTGCTGAGAGTGCGCCACACCGTAATTGCAAAATAGTTCAATGCCCGCCGATGAAGGAAACGGCAGCTGACAGAGGTGACGGTGTAATGACGGGGGGAACGGGCCGCACTCGCCTAATCCTGTATGTCACAATACAGCAAATACACCAGGGAAGAGAGCGAATTGTCCACGCGGACTGTGCTATGTGCCAGGCTGTGATGATTACCCGTTGGCGATAACTCGAGACCTCGATGTGCGCAGATAGAAAAATGTTGTTCACCAAACTAGAGGCTGAACCTTCATTTGCAGAGTATTTCTGGATGGACCATTCTGTAAGCATTGAAGACTTCCTTCTATGTTTGCAGAATACGCAAGAGATGGCGCCAGATAATGTGAAATATCCAGATCAGTGGCTCTCAACCACCAGGACATGGCCCACCGCTGGTCAGCAGGCTCTCTTCTCGTGGGCCTCCAGCTAGCTGCAGATTTCTTTAACCTTCTCCAGTGCCTCCTAGGCCCCATAGTGCCACCCAACCTTCCATAATGGTCCCCAGTAGGGATGAGCTTCGAGTCGAACTCATGTTCGACTCTAACATCGGCTGTTCGCCAGTTCTCCGAACAGCGAACAATTTGGGGTGTTCGCGGCAAATTCGAAAGCCGCGGAACACCCTTTAAAAGTCTGTGGGAGAAATAAAAAGTGCTAATTTTAAAGGCTTATATGCAAGTTATTGTCATAAAAAGTGTTTGGGGACCTGGGTCCTGCCCCAGGGGACATGGATCAATGCAAAAAAAAGTCGGGAGCAGTGTTTTAATAAAGCTTAAAGTGAAACAATAAAAGTTTAATATTCCTTTAAATTTCGTACCTGGGGGGTGTCTATAGTATGCCTGTAAAGGGGTGCATGTTTCCCGTGTTTAGAACAGTCTGACAGCAAAATGACATTTCAAAGGAAAAAAAGTCATTTAAAACTACTCGCGACTATTAATGAATTGCCGGTCCGACAATACACATAAAAGTTCATTGATAAAAACGGCATGGGAATTCCCCGCAGGGAAACCCCGAACCAAAATTTTAAAAAAATGACGTGGGGGGTCCCCCTAAATTCCAGGCCCTGGATTTAAATAAAGGAATTGTCAAAAACTGTCTCTTGTCATTTTTAACATTTTTGACACTTTTTGTGAAATGGTAGGGGTACTTTTGTACCCCCTTACCATTTCACACATGGGGGAGGTCCGGGATCTGGGGGTCCCCTTGTTAAAGGGGGCTTCCAGATTCCGATAAGCCCCCCGCCCGCAGACCCCCACAAGCACCGGGCAAGGGTTGTGGGGATGAGGCCCTTGTCCCTATCAACATGGGGACAAGGTGTTTTAGGGGCTACCCCAAAGCACCCTCCCAATGTTGAGGGCATGTGGCCTGGTGCGGTTCAGGAGGGGGGGGCTCTCTCGTTCCCCCCTCTTTTCCTGCGGCCTGTGCTCAGATAAGGGTCTGGTATGGATTTTTGGGGGGACCCGACGCCATTTTTTTTTAAATTTTGGCGCGGGGTTCCCCTTAAAATCTATACCAGACCTGAAGGGTCTGGTATAGATTTTGAGGGGGACCCCACGCCATTTTTTTAAAATTTTGGCCGGGGTTCCCCTTAATATCCATACCAGACCTGAAGGGGCTGGTATGGAATTTAGGGGGACCCCCCACGTAATTTTTTTTTTCTATTTTGGTTCGGGGTTCCCCTGTGGGGAATTCCCATGCCGTTTTTATCAATGAACTTTTATGTGTATTGTCGGACCGACAATTCATTAATAGCCGCGAGTATTTTTAAATTACTTTTTTTCCTTTGAAATGTCATTTTGCTGTCAGACTGTTCTAAACACGGTAAACATGTGCCCCTTTACAGGCATACTATAGACACCCCCCAGGTATGAAATTTAAAGGAATATTACACTTTTATTGTTTCACTTTAAGCATGATTAAAATCACTGCTCCCGAAAAAATGTCAGTTTTTAAAACTTTTTTTGCATTGATCCATGTCCCCTGGGGCAGGACTCAGACCCCCAAACACTTTTTAGGACAATACCATGCATATAAGCCTTTAAAATTAGCACTTTTGATTATTCATGTTCGTGTCCCATAGACTTTAACGGTGTTCGCGTGTTCGAACAAATTTTTTGCCTGTTCGCATGTTCTGGTGCGAACCGACCAGGGGGGTGTTCGGCTCATCCCTAGTCCCCAGTGCTCCTCAACCTTTCACAATGCCCCCAGGTCCCCTAAGAGCCCTCAACCACCGCCAACCTCTCACAGTGCTCCCCAACCCCTGTAATGCCCTCCAGTCTACCATGTTGCCCCATGCAAAATTCCCAGCTTCCTGGAGAGACCCCCAGCCCCATCCAAAGACCCAATCCCCCACAGCCTCCTAGAGAGACCCCGGCCCCCTCCAGAGTCCCCATCCCCCACAGTCTGCAGCCCTCCCTAGTGACCTCAACAGTGTGCCTCTCAGCCCCCGTAGTACCATCTAGTCTTCCATGTTGCCTCATAAAAAACTCACAGCCTCTTGGAGAGACCACCAGCCCCTTCCAGAGACTCCATGCCCCACAGCTTTCTAAAAAAAGACACCGCATCCCCCTCCAGAAACTCCACCTCCCACAGACTCCAGCCCTCCATAGTGACCTCAACAGTGCCCCACAGTGCCCCCCAGCCCCTGTAGTGCCCGCCAGTCTCTCATGTTGCCCCATACAAAACTCACAGCCTCTTGGAGAGACACCCAGCCCTTTCCAGAGACCCCATGCCCCACAGCTTTCTACAGAGACCCACATCTCCTCCAGAAACCCCATTCCCCATAGCCTCCAGCCCTCCATAGTGACCCCAACAGTGCCCCACATTTCCTCCCAGACCCTGTAGTGCCCTCAAGTCTCAAATGTTGCCCCATACCAAACTCCTAGCCTATTGGAGAGACCCTTATCCCCTTCCAGAGACCCCATGCCCCACAGCTTTCTAGAGAGACCCAACATTCACCTCCAGAAAACTAATTCCCCACAGCCTCCAGCCCTTCATAGTGACCCCCACAGTGTCCCACAGTGCCTCCCAGCCCCTGTAGTGCCCTCAAGTTTCAAATGTTGCCCCCTACCAAACTCCTAGCCTATTGGAGAGACCCTTAGCCCCTTCCAGAGACCCCATGCCCCACAGCTTTCTAGAGAGACCCCACATCCCCCTCCAGAAACTTCATCCCCCACAGCTTTCAGCCCTCCATAGTTACCCCAACAGTGTCCCACAGTGCCTCCCAGCCCGTGTAGCACCCTCCAGTGTCCCATGTTGTCCCATGCAAAATTCCCAGCTTCCTGCAGAGACCCCCAGTCCCCTCCAGAAACCCCATCCCCCACAGTCTGCATCCCTCCATTGTGACCTCAACAGTGTGTCTCCCAGCCCCTGTAGTGAATGAATGAATGAATGAATGATTTATAAAGCGCTGCAAATGCGAACTGAATCGCCTCAAGGCGCTGGATGCATTTTCTGATGTCAGCTTCTCAGAAAAGGAAGGTCTTTAGTTTTTTTCTGAAGGCCTGGTGGTTTTCTCCCATGCGGATGTTGGTAGGAAGAGCGTTCCATAGTTGAGGTCCTTGGTAGTGCCCGCCAGTCTCCCATGTTGCCCCATACAAAACTCCCAGCCTCTTGGAGAGACACCCAACTATTTCCAGAGACCCCATGCCCCACAGCTTTCTACAGAGACCCACATCTCCTCCAGAAACCCCATCCCCCACAGCCTCCAGCCCTCCATAGTGACCCCAACAGTGACCCACAGTGCCTCCGAGACTCTGTAGTGCCCTCAAGTCTCACATGTTGCCCCATACCAAACTCCTAACCTATTGGAGAGCCCCTTAGCCCCTTGCAGAGACCCCATGCCCCACAGCTTTCTAGAGAGACCCCAAATCTCCCTCCAGAAACTTCATCCCCCACAGCCTCCAGCCCTCCATAGTAACCCCAACAGTGTCCCACAGTGCACCTGTAGTACCCCCCCAGTTTTCCATGTTGCCCTAAGCAAAAACTCCAGATTTTTAGAAACATCCACCCCCCCTCCAGCGACCCCATCCTCCAGAGCTTCCTAGAGAGACCTCAAGCCCCCCTCAAAGACCACATGCCCCACAGCCTACTGGAGGGACCTGCATGGACACGATGCAAGCAGTGTGCTGGCTCTTGGGAGGAGTTATGCAAATTTGAAATTGCTTTGATGGGTGGCTGTCATTTTGAAGGAATGGGAATTCCTAGGAAGGTGGCATTTGCATGCAGACTATCCTAGGTAATGTTGATGTTAAGCCTCCATGATTGCAAGGAACTGAAATCCAACAAATGAAGGGGTCGGGCCACGGACAGTCAGGCTGGGGAGGAAAGCACTAGATGATGGTGGAATTGACCAGCCAAGAAATGAGGCCGAGGGCTATCTGACTTGCTGCAGTATCTAATGCACATTGTGAGAAGCTCACAGTGTGCAGTGAAATCAGAGTAAGTCATTTCTGTACAGGAGAGGAGCCGATACAACTAAAGGGAAGGCCGGAGGTCAGATTTAAAAAAATATAAACTTACTGTAATGTTTACTAAACACACAATGATGGAATTGCACTGATTAGTAAAATGCAGAGAACCTGAAAGGGTTCAGCTTCACTGGTCTGCAGCCAGTATTCATCCCAAGAATCAGACTATGGAAGCTTTCATTGGTGATTTCCTGGATAACTTTTTCTCTTTAAGCAGTTTAAGGACCCCCAAAAAACGTGAACTCGGTCTCTGACCTTATTCTATACAGGAAACATTTGCATCACTGCTATGATCAAGTTCTACTCGGCTTGTCCTCTAGTGCAGGTTATTTCAGCAGGGATTTTACAGTGCTTCTGAGCAGGACTGCAGCCACTCTCCACATGACTGTACAGATGGAGGTGGTCACAGTGTGCACATAGAGGATCTGGAAAATTTTAAATAAACAAACCTACATAACCTCAGCAGGTTACAGCGGGCGATACATTGTTTCCATTATTGATATGACAGGGTGGAGTGATAGAATGTATAATGACGAGGAGTTGTCAGGCTGCACCTGAGTCAGTCTGCGATGTGCTGCAGACGGGCCGCATGCTGCATGTAAACATGTGACGTGGGAAGTAGGTGAAGAGTCGCTGCCTCCCCTATGTGAGAAAGTGAATCAGAGAGTGATTCAGCATCACGCGATGTACAGACAGAGATGTGCCGACACCTGTCACTGCTGTCATTGTTTGTGAGGACAGCCGGGGGGCGCCAACATAAAATGTAATGTTATCAGAGACACCTGCCCAAAAAACAGAGGAAAAATGACATTTCACAGACTTCATAGGGAAACTTTGTGTCATTGTGTGGTATAAACATTATTCCCACCGTCATACCCTCCACACTCCTCTCCTGTATATACTACCCACCGTCATACCCGCCACACTCCTCTACTGTATATACTGCCCACCACCATACCCTCCACAGTCCTCTCTTGTATGTACTGCCCACCGTCATACCCGCCACACTCCTCTCCTGTATATACTGCCCACCGCCATACCCTCCACACTCCTCTCCTGTATATACTGCCCACCGTCATACCCTCCACACTCCTCTCCTGTATATACTGCCCACCGTCATACCCTCTGCACTCTTTTCCTGTATATACTACCCACCGTCATACCCTCCGCACTCCTCTCCTGTATATACTGCCCACTGTCATACCTTCTGCACTTCTTTCCTGAACATACTGCCCACCGTTATACCCTCCGCACTTCTCTCCTGTATATACTGCCCACCACCATACCCTCTGCCCTTCTCTCCTGTACATACTGCTCACCGTTATACCCTCCGCACTCTTCTCCTGTATATACTGCCCACTGTCATACCTTCTGCACTTCTTTCCTGTACATACTGCCCACCGTCATACCCTCCGCACTCCTCTCCTGTATATACTGCCCACCACCATACCCTCTGCCCTTCTCTTCTGTACATACTGCCCACTGTTATACCCTCCACACTCCCCTCCTGTATATATTGCCCACCGTCATACCCTCTGCACTCCTCTTCTGTATATACTACCCACCATCATACCCTCTGCACTCCTCTCCTGTGCATACTGCCCACAGTTATACCCGCCACACTCCTCTACGGTATATACTGCCCACCACCATACCCTCCACACTCCCTTCCTGTAAATACTGCCCATCGTCATACCCTCCGCACTCCTGTGTATACTACCCACCATCATACCCCTTCGCACTCCTCTCCTGTGTATACTACCCACTGCCATACCCTCCGCAATCCTCTCCTGTATATACTGCCCACCATCATACCCGCCACACTCCTTTCCTGTATATACTGCCCATCATCTTACACTCTTCTCCTGTATATACTGATCACTGTCATACCCTCCGCACTCCTCTCCTGTATATACTGCCTATGTTTGCACGTCCACACTCCTCTCCTGTACATACTGCCCACCGTCATACCATTTGCACTCCTTGCCTGTATATACTACCCACCACCATACCCGCCACACTTCTCTCCTGTATATACTACCCACTGTCATATACTTAATTCTCCCTTTTAAAGAGGACCTGTCTATAGGAAATTAACACTTTTACATGGAACAGTTCAATAAATACATTTTCCACCCACACTGTCAGTCTCTATCTCATTGTCCGTAGTGTCCAACTCTGAGCAGTTTCTGCTTTGGAGTTGCAGACTTAACCAGAAGTCTCAGAAACGGGTATTTTTCCACTGCTGGGTACTCAGCATTGGTAGCATTATAGCTAAAAGTGCACTTCTGAATTCTTTAATTTATACCACTTTAGACCTCCAAGATCTTTCTTCATACAGTATGTATCAGATTCCCTTTGATGGGGTTATCTGTAAAAAAAGAAATAAAGTCTTTCGGTGGATAAATATGCGTTCCCACCCCTTCATCTACACTCAGTATTAATAAAACCAGGGCGGAGTGTGGCTCGGGTAAACTAGATTTCATACAAGGGGGAAAATAAATAAGCAGGAATGCAGTTGATCCGGTAGACGCTTGTAACCTTATTTAACTCTGCGGAGATGAAACCTTATTGAGCGCGCCCGAATCAAATATTAATCTGTATCCTGCACCGTGTTCTGCCGGGTGGAATAGGAACAAGATGAAAGTGATGTGTTTACAATATTGATGAGACGGGCTGTGACAGATCGCCGTATGAATACCCCTGCTGACTTTGCTTGCTTTATCCATGACCGCACAATGCGCATTTGTGCTCCGCTAAATTCTGGTCTTGTACATTTTTTATTTACTTTATTTTAAGCAGAGCTAAAACATTAAATTTAAATTTATTTTTGTTTATCAGTTAAATATGAAATACTGCATATGAATATTATGTCGTTTTACACCCAGCCAGCAGGTGGCACCTTAAGGTCACTTTTTCACACATTTTCCTTTTGTAAAAAGTTCTAAGCAAAGTGGCTGCGACTCCTGCCTCTCCGTCCAAGATTTCAATTAGAATCAGAGGGGTATATATAAAAATGTTTATTTATTTAAAAAAAAAAATGCAGAGCTATTCATCCTGTGGCACCACCTGCACATTCCTTCTGTGCAAATAGGGAATTGGTATTAGGCTATTTTCTCTCCAGGTCTAATGTATGGGGAAATAAATAATTTATTATGATCGTCAGCTCCATCTAGTGGCCATAATAAGGTATTGTTCTGAATTAAATTTTTTATTCTATTTTCCTAAACAAACAACATTCAACCTGTAGAGAAAAAAACCTAACGTTTGATTTTGCGCCATCTAGTGGCCATAATAAAGTATTTTTCTGAATTCAATTTTTTATTCTATTTTCCTAAACAAATAACATTCAACCTGTAGAGAAAAAAAACCTAACATTTGATTTTGCCCCCATCTACACAGAATAAATGTACATTCACAGGATAAATAGCTCTGCATTTTTTCTCATAAATATGCCCAGTGTCTGAAATGAAAAAAAAAAAAAATAAAAATACAGCTGTTCTCCCATAGGACCTTGGGCAGCCTTCATCCTATTATATATATATATATATATATATATATATATATATATATATATATATATATATATATGTATATATATAAATACATGTATATATGTGTATATATGTGTATATATATATATATATATATATATATATATATATATATATATATATGTATGTATATATGTATATATATATATATATATATATATATATATACACACATATACATACACACACACACGACGCTATATATAGTTACATACACCGCGATCGTTAGAGCGAGAGCAATAACTCTAGCACTGGACCTCCTCTGTAACTCTAAACATGTAACCTGTAAACATTTTTACAGCGTCACCTATGGAGATTTTTAGGTACTGAAGTTTGTCACCATTCCAAAAGTGTGCGCAATTTTAAAGTGTGACATGTTAGGCATCTATTTTCTCAGCGTAACATCATCTTTCACATTATACAAAAAGAAAAAAAAAATCGGACTAACTTTACTGTTTTATTTTTTTTTTTTATTCATGAACCAGTTTCTTTAAAAAAAAAACACATTTGAAAAATACCGTGTGACATAAAATCGACCACCATTTTATTGGTCTGCTAAAAAAAAAATATATTATATATATATATATATATATATATATATATATATATATAAATGTTTGGGGGTTCTGAGTAATTTTCTAGCAAAAAAATGATGATTTTTACATGTAGGAGAGAAGGGTCAGAATTGGTCTGGGTGGCAAGGGGTTAATTACCATAAGTTAGTAATATACAAATAATTATTATATATTGGTTTTTAAGGTCATTTATTATATTTTCAAAAACTGTGCTCAAGCAGGTGGCTTAACAGACAATTTACTGAAGTTTGAAGCTATAACCAGTAATTTCACAGTAAATAGATAAATAATAAATTATAACATATAGCATATAAATATAGGATTCAGCTTGATTAAAACCGTACCTTTTCAGCAGCAGCAGATTCTCATTCTTCCTCTTAACTGTGTGAGAAAAACATGGGATTATGGGTAAATCTTATACACATAAACACATTTCCTTTCCTTCTAGTTAAGAGGGCTGGGCTGGAAGGGAGCATGTGTCTTTTAGACACATGCCCCCTTCTATGACTCTGCAGTGAGAGGACAGCCTCCACTGCAGCATTTTTATTGGACAGCTTAGGCCAATGGTACTTTACCATTGGTCCAAGACTCCAAGCTGTCCATTGAGCTCAGTGCCTCTTACAAGAAGTGAGGAGAGGCACTGTGAGCTCATCCTCTCAGTCTGCTGCAAACAGAGTTCATTTAAACTGGCCGCTCTGTATGTAGACAGACTGCGCGAAGAGTCCCGTATCTCCAGAACCATAGGTGATAGGAGCCCCAAATGACCAGTGGTGGGGTAGGATTTAGGCTACATACCCCCTAAATTTGGGGTCTCTGTAACCCCAGGTCGCTGAGCTACGACCCTCGAAGCTTGTTTGTTTCTTTTCTATTTTTTTTTTTTTTATGTTCATGGCAGGTGAGGCTCTGCCTCACCTGCCTCCCCTGACTGCACATCCCTGTTATAAAGATGTATACTGGTAAACTTAAAAAAAAGGTAAACTTGATCCACCAGCTTTTCAGATCATTTCTGCCCCTAGAATGTAGCGATTGTCGTTTTGTCTCTCTGGAATCTTTGTTGAATTCTTCAAGCAGCTAAAAGAATACATTGTATCCAACCCAAAAGTACTTTTTTTCCCCGAACTATCATAAAATTGGGAAGACAGACGAAGTGACCTTTATTACCATCCTGGGTGAATTACATAACGCTCTCCCCTCCGCGCCGTGTATCACATTACACGCTGTCTGACCTCATTCTAATTACACTATTACTATCCTGAACACGCCGTAATCCTAATGACCATCTATAATTACCTCTCATGTACAGAGTGGAGATCGCTGCAAGCTGGAGCACTAATTAGATTAAAGGATGTAATCTCTGCTCTTCATATCACTAAAACACATTTATTCTTCAGTTTTAATTACCCGTTCATAATTCCAGATGTGGGCAGGAAAAACTCCAATATCAAAATCGGTTTGATGGAAGACATTTAAAGGGTAACTCCACTTTCGTGGAAAGAAAAAATAATAAAATCGCAATTAACAAAAAATATCTAGCACATACAATTGCGACACAAGTCATATTGTAATTGAATGTTATTAAAAATGACCTTTCCTTTTCAATCTGCAGCCGCTGTAATTTTCTGTAAAATGCAATATGGCCGCCTGGAGGCATTCTGTCTACAGTGCGCCCCCATAAATGTAATTTCCTGCTTGTGTGATTGGCTCACTGATTTTCCCAGAAGTCTGCACTAAGATACAAGTCAGATTTTGGGCATCCCGTGCAAGAGGAATGTCATTTTTGGTGAGATACTACCAATAGGAAATCACATCTAAAAGGTATGCAGACCCAGCAATTTCTATTTATTTATTCCTGTAATTTTCTACCTGAAAATAATAAATACACACACACACTGGCCAGTTTATTAGTTACACCTTGCTAGTACCGGGTTGGACCCCCTTTTGCCTTCAGAACTGCCTTCATTCTTCATGGCATAGATTCAACAAGAGATTTGGAGACATGGAGGCCATTGGAGCACAGTGACCGCATTGTCCAGTGGTGAGATGATTGGAGCTTTGACAATTGTAGCAGGCAAGTGACAATCCGCAACTTGTGGCAGGTGACGTGGCAAGTCACAATCTGCAATTTGTGGCAGGTGACGTGGCAAGTGACAATCTGCATCTGGTGACAGGCGACATGGCAAGTGACTATCCACAATGCGTGGCAGGTAATGTGGCAATCTGCATCTGGTGGCATTGATTCTGCATTATGGTGAGCTAAACTATTTCATTTTATATAACACTGTAAAAATAAAAATATTGCGCTTCATTCACCCTGACACCATAACAACCATAGTGCCAGGCTGATTGAAGCGCCAACACCAGCCATTTCCCCCAATAAATTGCCCGCCAACGTATTTTCTGGCAGTGCCCCTCCCGAGACTAGACTCTGGAGCCGCCCCTGGTCCACCTGTGTGTAATTTAATCTCAGTATAAATAAAGCTGTTCTGTGAAGCCCTCAGAGGTTTGTTAGAGAACCTTAGTGAATAAATAGCATCATGAAGGTCAAGGAACACACCAGACAGGTCAGGGATAAAGTTGTGAAGAAGTTTAAAGCAGGGTTAGAGTATAAAAAAATATCCCAAGCTTTGAATATCCCACGGAGCACTGTTCAATCCATCATCTGAAAATGGAAAGAGTATGGCACAACTGCAAACCTACCAAGACATGGCCGTCCACCTAAACTGACAGGCCGGGCAAGGAGACCATTAATCAGAGAAGCAGCCAAGAGGCCCATGGTAACTCTGGAAGAGCTGCAGAGATCCACAGTTCAGGTGGGAGAATCTGTCCACAGGACAACTATTAGTCGTGCTCTCCACAAATCTGGTCTTTATGGAAGAGTGGCAAGAAGAAAGTCATTGTTGAAAGAAAGTCATAAGAAGTCCTTTTTGCAGTTTGTGAGAAGCCATGTGGAGGACACAGCAAACATGTGGAAGAAGGAGCTCTGGTTAGATGAGACCAAAATGGAACTTTTTGGCCTAAAAACAAAACGTTATGTGTGGCAGGAAACTAACACTGCACATCACCCTGACCACACCATCCCCACCGTGAAACATGGTGGTGGCAGCATCATGTTGTGGGGATGCTTCTCTTCAGCAAGGACAGGGAAGCTGGTCAGAGTTGATGGGAAGATGGATGGAGCCAAAAACAGGAATAAAGACTTGAGACTGGGGTGGAGGTTCACCTTCCAGCAGGACAACGACCCTAAACATACAGCCAGAGCTACAATGGAATGGTTTAGATTAAAACATATTCATGTGTTAGAATGGTCCAGTCAAAGTCCAGACCTAAATCCAATTGAGAATCTGTGGCAAGACTTGAAAATTGCTGATCACAGACGCTCTCCATCCAATCTGACAGAGCTTGAGCTATTTTGCAAAGAAGAATGGGCAAAAATGTCCCTCTCTAGATGTGTAAAGTTGGTAGAGACATCCCCAAAAAGACTTGCAGCTGTAATTGCAGTGAAAGGTGGTTCTACAAAATATTGACTCCGGGGGGCTGAATACAAACATACCCCACACTTTTCACATATTTATTTGTAACAAATTTTGAAAACCATTTATCATTTTTCTTCCACTTCACAATGATGTGCCACTTTGTGTTGGTCTATCACATAAAATCCCAATAAAATACATTGGCATTTTTGGTTGTAACATGACAAAATATGGAAGATTTTAAGGGGTATGAATACTTTTTCAAGGCACTGTATATATTATATCTATTATTAATGATTATATAATTATTTTTTTACATAATGAAATTATTTCATATTAATCAATATTATATAATGATATAAATATTATTAATATTGTGTATGTATATATATTCACACCACTAGAAAACGTTTATTGTTACATGGTATCCGATCGGACACATCGCTGGCGTTCTCATCTCATCAGAGAGCATGTAGATGAGATGAGATGAGATATCTTTTCAAACACTGCCACCTAGTGGAGATCTCCCTTCTGTCCTATGCAAAAACGGAAAATTCCTATCATAATACTTACCGTAATTTTCCTTTCCTGATGGACTCCATGGCAGCAACGTGTGGGTTAAGTCCCGCCTCTACTACCCTATAGGACACTACTCCCATAAATCTTTGCTCCCTGCCCCCGGCCGTGTTCGGTAACTAGCCTACTTCAGCCATTCGGGGAGGGAACTCCTGCTGCCATGGAGTCCATCAGGAAAGGAAAATTACGGTAAGTATTATGATAGGAATTTTCCGTTTTCCTGACAGACTCCATGGCAGCAACGTGTGGAAAATAACTCGCCATACACACCCGGGTGGGCTAAATGCTGAACAAAAGATTTATTTAACACTGTCGGCCGACAGCACTTTTAAACCAAATTTAACAGAAGATAAGGTTGCTGGCTCAACACAATAATGGGTCATGAAGGTATGAATCGAAGACCACGAAGCTGCTCTACAGATCACATCAGGAGCAACGTGACGTGAGGCCGCCCAGGACGTCGACAGACTTCTTGTAGAGTGAGCTGTAACCGCCTCAGGAGGAGCCAAGCCTTTCTCTCTGTAAGCCCATTGAATGGCTTGAACCACCCAAGCCGCGATGGATCTGACAGAAGCTCTAGAGCCCCTGTTTTTCCCATGGAATAGAATAAAAAGGAATTCAGATTGACGGAAAGATGCCGTAACTTCCAGGTATAGATTGAGAGTAGCTCCTACATCGAGAGGGTGTGGATCTGGACCTCCAGTGGATTTGAAGGTAGGGAGTGTGATATCCTGGTTCTCGTGAAAGACCGAGGTAACTTTGGGATTTGTCCCAAGCATTGGAATTAGGACCACTCTGTCCGGAAAAAAGGTGATGAATGGTTCCTTGGACCCCAGGGATTGAATTTCCGAGACCCTCTTCGCCGAAGTTATAGCTATCAGGAACGAAGTCTTGAGGGTTAATTCCCTGACTGAGAGAGATCTGTCAAGTTGAGCAAAGAAATCCAGGACTAACGGAAGATCCCATTTAGGGAATCTAGGTTTCCTCTGTGGCCTAAGTCTGACTGCTCCTTTGAAAAATTGCTGGACCAGAGGGTGCTTGGCCCATGCGACTCCGGAGAAAGCTGATATTGCGGAAACCTGGACACGCAGAGAACTGACGGATAGTGAGATGTCCAGACTCGTCTGCAGAAAACTTAGAACGATCTGAATCGCCAGATTATCACAGGAGCTGGACCTGGAAGACAAATGGCTGCTAAATTTCGCCCAGATCCTCTCATACACTCGGTTAGTACTATTCCTTCTTGAACTAAGGAGAGTGGGAATTACTTCATCCGGGCAGCCTAGCGCCTCCAACCTTCCCCTTTCAAAAGCCAAGCCCTTAGGCGTAGGTGATCCGGGCAAGGGTGTAGCCTCGACCCCTGAGACAGGAGGTCTGGTCTGGATGGAAGAGGGATCGGATCTCGGACACTGAGGAGTGTCAGGAGAGGGAACCAGGGCCTGTTGGGCCAATAAGGAATTATTGCTAACACCTCTGCTGTCTCTGCCCTGAGCCTCTTCAGGAACTGGAGGATGATCGGAGTTGGCGGAAAGGCATAGGCTCTGTTGAACCACCATTTCTCCGTCAGGGCATCCACCCCATACGCTTGAGGGTCCCTGTACCTTGAATAGTATCTTGCCATCTTTTTGTTGCAGGGGGAGGCGAACAGGTCGACTTCCGGAAGGAACCCCAACGAAAGAATCCACTTGAATACTTCTTCGTGGAGAGACCACTCGTTGTTGTCTAGGAGCCTCCGAGAAAGAAAGTCTGCCTGAACATTCTGAACCCCCGGAACATATGTCGCTGTCAGATCCTTCAGGTTTTTCTGGGCCCAGGACATAATTGGCTCTACCTCTTGTAGTAAGGAGAGACTTCGAGTCCCTCCTTGCCTTCTTATGTATGCCACTGCTGTGGTATTGTCCAGTCTGAGTAGGACCGAGGAGCCTTGAATGAGATGCCGAAATGCCAGAAGTGCCTGGAAGGCTGCTCTCAGCTCCAGGATGTTTGACACTATCCTTCTGGAGGGGAATTCCCAAGTGCCCTGAGCCACTTCCGCCAGACAGTGGGCACCCCAGCCCCTGTTGCTGGCGTCTGTTGTTATAGTCACCCAAGCAATGGGAAGGATAGAATGGCAGTTGGAGAGGTTCTCCCGTTGCAGCCACCATAGGAGAGAGTGCCTCATGGATGCAGTAATCCGAATCAGCTGGGTCTTGCTGCCCTTCCACTGGTGAAGGAAGCCCTTCTGAAAAGGCCTCATTCTCCATTGGGCCCACCTCACCATCGGAATCGCCGCCACCATAGTGCCAATGATCCTCAGGCATTGGAGAGCGTGAAGATGAGGAGTAGAAAGAGCTGGGTGGATCCTGTCTCTGAATGTCGAGATCTTCTCTTCCGGTAACGAAATGGTGCCTCTGACCGTGTCGAAGAGGGCACCCAAAAACACCAGAGACTGCGATGGGTCTAACTGGCTCTTCTCCTGGTTCAGAATCCATTCGAATTCCTGTAGTGTGGAAATCACTTGCCCTCTGTGTGCTATGAGTTGCACCCTGTCTTGTGCCAAGAGAAGCAGGTCGTCCAGGTAGTGATGTAGACGAATCCCCCTGGTTCTCAGGAGAGCTACTATTGCCAACAGCACCTTTGAGAAAACCCGAGGAGAAGTTGACAACCCGAAGGGAAGGCATGTAAATTGTAAGTGAAGGTTGCCCACGGAGAAGCGGAGAAATTGTTGAAAGTTTTCCGCGATGGGAACGTGAAAGTAGGCGTCCTTGAGGTCTATGGACACCATCCAGTCCCCTGGTTGAACTGACTGTTGAATTGTGGAGAGTGTTTCCATCTTGAACCTCTCCTTTTTGATGAAGCGATTTAGATGGGTTAGGTCTATGACCGGCCTCCAGGCCCCACTCTTCTTCTGAACCAGAAAGAGGGGAGAATACATTCCCATGCCTTGCTGGCTGACTGGGACTGGGACGACAGCGCTTTGGGCCAACAAAGATTCTATGTAGGCTAAAAGTATTGTCCTTTTTTCTTCTGATGCCGGAAGCGTAGTGGGTACCCACCTGAGTCTGGGAGGGTCGGTAAAGGTCCAGGCATGACCAGAGGAGACTGTCTTGATTGTCCAGAAGTCGTGAATCGAGGCCGCCCAGACATGCCGAAAGTGGAAGAGACGTGCCCCCACACGGTCTGCCTGAGCGGGCCCACTTTCAAAAAGATTTGGAAGGTTGCCTCTCCCCTTTCGACTCACTACCTGCAGCCTTCTTAAAGGACGATTGCCTTGATTTCCAGGATCTGGAGAATTCCCGGCCTGGCTTGTAAGTACGAGCCTCTCTGGATCGATCTTGATATTGCCTCTTCGGGAAGGATCTTCTTTGGCCTTGCAGGCGTCTATCCTGAGGTAGGAACCCCGACTTCCCGCCAGTAGCCCGTGTAATGGCCTCATCCAGCTTGTTGCCGAAAAGAGAAGAGCCCCCGTAGGGAATTCGGCACCATACCTGCTTAGAGGCTGGGTCAGCCAGCCAAGGGCGGAGCCAAAGAGCCCGCTTGGCGGTGACCGACGAGAGCATTACTCCGGCCGCCAGGCGAATGATGTCAATCGAGGCTTCACCCAGAAAAGCCGATGCTAGCCTTAATTCTTGAATAGGCGAGTTCTTCGCTGTGTCATCTGAAATATTCCTTAGCGTATCTTGAACACTATCCGTCCACACCTCCATAGCTTTGGACAGGGCTGCCAGGGCTAAGGCTGGTTTGCAAGCCATGCCTGCTGTAAGGTACACTCTCCTCAAATCAGCATCAATCCGTCTGTCCAGAACGTCTTTAAAGGACACTGTGTCCTCCAAGGGGAGTGTCACGTGTTTCACTAGCCTCATCACCGCTGCGTCCACCAAAGGAGCTGATTCCAGATGCTTCACTTCTTCCTCCCGAAAGGGATAAAGCTCTGAAATTTTGGTAAGCATGGAGTTTTTCTTCTCCACCTTGCTCCATTCATCTGTGATGATCTCGCCCAACTCAGAAAAGAAAGGAAAGTTAACTCGCTCCTTCTTTAGCTGTTTAAAGAATTTTCTCTGTTTGGGAGGGACAGCCGTCGCATCCTCCCAATTTAGAGTTTCTCTAATCGCCTTGACCAAGGGAGGTAGCAGAGTGAAGTCAAAACCCACACAGGTATTATCTTCATCCGAGTCACTGTCAGAGTTGACCACTGAAGGGTGGCTAGGAACAGAGGACTCCCAGGTGTCCTGCAACTGAGTTTCCCTCACTGGGGAACCTGGTGGCTCTGCCTGAGGGGTAACAGGCCGGACTGCCTCAATACCCTTAAGTGACTCCTTCACAACCCTCTCAACTAGGGCTTTAAGTTGCTGGTCCGAATCACCTCTTTCCCTGGAAGCTTTGGCGAAGCAGGAATCGCACAGCGGTTTACCGACAGGTACTTGTGATCTGCATCCCCAGCAGACACTTGAAGAGTGGCTGGAGTGGGCCACTGAGGAGTGCGAGCGCTCCTCACTATGGTGTCCTGATTTTGAGGAGGAGCCGTAATGTTTAGATTTGGAAGAGGATTGCCGGTGATGCGACTTTGACGAATCACTTCCTTTGTGCGAGCTGCGACGCTGTTCTGACCTGGAAGGGCTAAAGCAGAAGACAGAGAACCACAGAAACAAAACAGAGCAGTTTAGAAAGAACGATCATCTGCGGAAATACACCCCCCCCCCCACCCGCCTAAGGACCCTCGGCAATGGGACCTGCCCTTGTACCTTGTGAGAGGAGGCTGGCCAGAGGCAGGCGGTGGAGAGCTCATGTCTTGAGAAATATCCATCTGACTGCAAAGTTAACGTAAGGCATATAAATTAACTCTGCTATGAGCCAGGGAGCAACAGCCCTCCTGCATGTAAAGCTACTTACCAGTAGCTGATTCACTGGAGCGTGGGGAAGAGCCAAAAAACAGCTTGCAGGCATTCCCAGGGACTGCAGGCTATTTCCCCAGTTTAAATAGGGCGCCCCAGTGACGTCACCGCCCGTGACGAGCGAACGCCACTGCGCATGCGCGATTAGCGGCGATTTGCCGCTATCGCGCATGCGCGAAAACCAAGCCTCAGTTTCGTGCCGTCCGCGCATGCGCAGTACGGCCGGACACAAAGTGAAAGTAAAAACGGCGGCTGGAACGCAGGAAGAACCAGCCGCCATGCCTGCAACCACCTGAACGTTAAGACGAGGGGAAAAGACACACAAGGGAAAGGAACAACAAGGAATTCCAACAGAAACTGCTGCCATGATAGCAAGGAAACATCTCACCAATCCCACCACGATCGTCAGGCCGAAGGTAAACACCGGACTTTCCAGGGGCAACAAGGCGTCACCTGCTAATAGCTGGCTATCCAACCCATGCGCGGCCTCGCCTGCCAGTGGCCAGGGAAAACGGCTTCTTCCTGCGCCTCTTCCAACGCCCCACTCCATACCCTGCTAATAGCTAGGGCTTAGCGGAGTAATGCGACTTTTCCCGATCCAAGTCGCAGCTCGGCCAACCTTGATCGTGGGGATAAACATCTTCAGGTAGGAAGACCAACACTAGGTCTTGCGAGGAGGACAAAAAAAGAACACGGCCGGGGGCAGGGAGCAAAGATTTATGGGAGTAGTGTCCTATAGGGTAGTAGAGGCGGGACTTAACCCACACGTTGCTGCCATGGAGTCTGTCAGGAAAGTAACATTTCCAAATCTGATAACAGGAGATAAAAAAAAACAAAAAACAATGTAACATCCTGCATTTCAATTCAGACGTTGCAGCAAAAAAAAAAAAAGAAAAAAAGATGATATACATGTATCACGTACCCCCGAAGGAGCGGGTGATTATTTGTTATATCCGTAATTCACGTTTACTACTCAACCCTCGCAGCGCATAGATTTAAAAGTCACAGTCCTTAATGCTTTCTCTTAATGCTTTATTCATCAACATAAACTGGGATGGGAGAAGGACTTTCTTTGAGATGCTCTTTGGTAGATTTCTGATCTTTTCTTTGCTTCACTTGCAAAGACTCACAGCATTGCGGGTGACAGTGATTCAAAACTGGGTGATTACTTTATCAGGGAAGATGGAAGTAGGTTTCTGACAGGGAATAAACGATAAAGAGTCACTCTGAATGACCTCTCCCACTTGACTGATTGGAACCCCCGGGGCAATGCTGAACCCAAAGTCACAGGTCACAACCACCTGTCTCGCTGACTTGCGTACCAACATCCCTCAGTCTCTGAACAGTACCCCTCCCTTGGGCTTTTCACTCACTTGATCAATAGCCCGTGTGTCGCTCCTAAGCGATCGATCACCCAGTTTCCTTCCGCTTGCCTCTACTTCTCCCGCAATGATTCTTAGTTCCTCTTCTCCTTTATGGCCAACGACATCAGCGACTACATGCTGTAAGATGTCGTCTGTTCCTCCACGACGATCGGTTCTTCACCCTTCTCGCAAAGATGACGCTCCCTTGGCTCCCCGGAGGGGAAAAACCTCCACCTCCCCCTCCCGGGACCAGACTGGCTCTCTCGCTCCTCAGAGCAGGACTGGACTCAAACTCTCGCGGAACCAACGTGACCCCGCTTTTATAGAGTCCCGGGAATTACCAAGCAAATCAATGATTGGTCGAGACTATTACATAAACTACCTGTCATTCAAAGTAGGTGCCCGCTACATACATATCAGATTAACAGTAAAACTTACACAGTGGTGCTTTATAACCACTTTCCCCCTGGAGAATTTACCCCCTTCATGACCAGGCCATTTTTTGCTTTTTGACACTGCGTTACTTTAACTGACAATTGCACGGTCATGAACTCTGTACACAAATTAAATTTATTTCATTTTTTTCCCCACGAATAGAGCTTTCACTTGGTGGTATTTGATCACCTCTAAGCAGGGGCGTTGCTAGGTGGGAAAAAGACGGGGGGGGGTGTCTAAGCTCCCCTGCTGGTTGCTGCCTGGCTTACCAGTGCCCATCAGTGCTGACCACTAAAAACTGACCTACCTGACCCACGATGACCTACCTGACCTAATATTACAATGACCTACCTGACCCACACTGACCTACCTTAACCACACTGACACACACTCACCTACCTGACCCACACTGACCTACCTGAAACACACTGACCCACACTGACCTACCTGACCATTACACTGACCTACCTGACCCACGCTGATCATTACACTGACCCACACTGACCTAGCTGACGCACACTGACCTACCTGATGCACACTGACCTACCTGACATACACTGACCTACCTGACCATTAAACTGACCCAGACCCACACTGACCTACCTGACGCACACTGACCTACCTGACCCACACTGACCTACTTGACCCACACTGACCTACCTGAAATACACTGACCTACCTGACGCACACTGACCATTAAACTGACCCACACTGACCTACCTGACCCACACTAACCTACCTGACCCACACTGATCATTACACTGACCCACACTGACCTACCTGACACACACTGACCTACCTGACACACACTGACCTCCCTGACCATTACACTGACCCAGACCCACACTGACCTACCTGACGCACCCTGACTTACCTGACCCACACTGACCTACCTGAAATACACTGACCTACCTGATGCACACTGACCATTACACTGACCCACACTGACCTACCTGACCCACACTGACCATTACACTGACCCACACTGACCTACCTGACCCACACTGACCATTACACTGAACCAGACCCACACTGGCCTACCTGACACACACTGACATGCACTGACCTACCTGACCATTACACGTGACGTCAGACTTCAGTTGACCGTGAACTCTGGCTCCTCCTGCAGTTCACCTATAGTGTGCGGCGTGCCCATCCCAGTAGACCGCATGCACCCAGAGACAGGAGAGGAGAGCCGCCCGCCCGAGTGGGGATCTCATAGTGATGCGGCCGCATTGTAATTCCCACCTTCTGGAGCCTGCAGCGCCTATGATGGACGTCACACGTCCCGCAGTCCCGGCATTGGACCAGTGGGACATCCATCATAGGTGCTGCAGGCTCCAGAAGGCGGAACCTGCTATGTCACTCGGCCAATGCTCCGAGTCAGATCGATCCCCACTCGGGCTCGGGGCTAATAATAGATTTGTAAAAGCCCGAGACCCGGCCCAGCCCCCATTAGCCCCCCCCCTCGACGTCACTGCCTCTGTTTTTTTTATTTTTTGCGCTATAAATCATAAAAAAGACCTACATTTTTGAAAAAAAAAAAAACAATATATTTTACAAAAAAAATCTAATTTCTTCATCGATTTAGGACAATATGTATTCTGATGCATATTTTTGTTTTTAAAAAAAAAATCACAATAAGTGTATATTGATTGGTTTAAGAGAACATTATAGCATCTACAAACTATGGGATATATATACTGGAATTTTTTTAAATATTTTATATTAGTAATGACGATGATCAGAAAAAGGCCTTTCTAATTTTATTTTCTTAAAGTTGTTGTAAACCCTTGTGTTTTTTCACCTTAATGCATCCTATGCATTAAGGTGAAAAAACACCTGTTAGTGACTGCCCCCCCCCGTTTTACTTACCTGAGCCCTAGAACCTGACCTGATGGGGACGCGCTGTCTCTCTGCCCAGGGTTTTCGGCTCTTGATTGGATAGATTGATAGCAGCGCAGCCATTGGCTCCTGCTGCTGTCAATCAAATCCAATGATGTGGGCACCGGGGGGGCAGGCCGAGTCAAACATTTGGCGGCTATGGACGCTAAATGCTGGACTCGGGAACACGCCCGCAAGGTAACCCCCCCCCCGGGAGAGCGCTTCTCTTAGGGGGTTATCTAATGCAGGGAGGAGCCGAGAGAGCAGCCGAGGGACCCCAGAAGTCCAGGATCGGGGGGCCACTCTGTGCAAAATGAGCTGCACAGCAGAGGTAAGTATGATACGTTTGTTATTTAAAAAAAAAAACAAAAAAAAAAACGAACCCTTTCAATCACTTTGATATTTAAAGTTAGTGATATATTCAGGTAATATGTGCAATGGAATTACAGCCAGTAGAGTTTACGTTTTTTTTTTTTAAATTTCTTCTGTTTGTCAGAAAGCAATATCTTTATTTGTTTATGAAACTTGGTTTTATTTATAAAGATGTTATATATCACAACAGCTAAATCTGTGTCTGTAGTGAATGTCCTACTTTAATACCAGAAATAATAACGTTATTAGATTTTTACTCCAGGCGTATATCATGAGTTTGGAAATTCTAGAGAAATTCTAGAGAAATGCTTACATAATGCATTACAATTTAACTAAACCCATTCGATTTTAGTAGACTAAAATGTACTGGAGATTTCAGTCGACTTAAATACGACTCAACCTAAAACAATTCAGATGACTAAAATACGACTGAGACTAAAATGGCATTTTAGTCAAAAGACTAGGACTAAGACTAAATCAAAACTTGAAGTCAAAATTAACACTGGTGTACAAATTTACTACACACGGGTTACCACATTCTGCCTGCCAGCCCAAATCGAGGAAATTGGGAAGTTTTGGGGAAAACCTTGGCAACCTAGCAAGAAAAATCTATTGAACAAAAGTTTAAGTCTATCAGACAGCAAGAGTCAGATGGGACTGGACGGATGTATACATACATACCTCATAACAGTGAAATACACATGGGATGGATCACAAAAATCAGGACCTGCCTTTAGCTCCTCCTCCTGAGCGTGGGACAGCTGAGCGGGTGTGAATAGGGAACAAAAGTAAAATCTTCTCTGAAATACCAACAGGAGAATTCTTGTCTGTTCCCCCTCTGTCAGTCATAATGATGCAATAGTTGGGGGTGGGGCATAGATTCAAAACTCCTCCCACTGATCTTAAAATTGGGGAGGGCAGAGACAACACACTAATTTAGGTGTCTGTCTTTTCTAGTCCTGAACATCATTTTAAAAATGATATACAAAACACTAAGCTGTGTATTTAAAAAAAAAAAAAACATTTTGCATAGCCATTCGTTCTATGCATTTTTATATACATTTATTCTGTGTGAATTGGGTGAAAATTATTAGACCATTTTCTTTTCCATATAAATGTCCTTTTTAATTATTTGCAATAGTAAAATACTGAATAATGGCCACTGGATGGAGTTGAGGCACATAGGAAATATCTTCCTGAAAGAAATACAATGTAATAATTTTAGAGAATGCTAGAGAAAAAAAAAAAAAAAAAAAATATATATATATATATATATATATATATATATATATATATATATATATATATATATATATATAAAATCAGCCATTCTCAACCAGGGTTCCTCCAGAAGAGTTGCTAGCAGTTCCTTGAGCAGTGGCTTATGAACCACCTTTTTGATGGTGCCTACAGAGTTCAAGGTTCAGCATCACTTAGCAAAGCCGGCAGCATGACACCAAATATCTTTTCAGCTGTCTTTAAGGGTGGCATTCTGATCACCACTTTTAAGTTTTAAGTGGGACATTCTTCCTATTGGTCACCAGTATAAGAGGCATTGTTCCTATTGACCCCTGATAAAATGGTTTTAGTAAGGGTTCCTCGAGACCTGAAAATTATTTTTGGGGTTCCTCTAGGGTAAAAAGGTTGAGAAAGGCTGATATATATGTATATATATATATATATATATATATATATATATATATATACACACAGGGCTTTTTTTCAGCTGGAAAGCGGGGGAAGGCAGTTCCGGCACCTCCAGCACTGAATGTATGTAATGGCAAGGAATGCTGGGTTGTGCTACAGTGTCTATTGATGCTGGCGGATCTATTGTTGCTGGAGTTGATCTATTTCTGCAGGAGGGTTGATTGCTGCTGGGGAGGTCTATTGTTGCTGGGGGAGGAATCTATTGTTGCTGGGGTGGGTCTTATGTTAGGGGGTCAGTTGTCGCTGGGAGGGATCTACTGTTGAGGGAGCAGTCTATTATAACTGCCTGCTAGAGCGTCTATTGTTGCTGGGGGGTATTTTGTTGTAGGTGGTCCATTGTTGGGGGGGGGGGGGATCAATTGTTGCTGGTGGATCTATTGTTGTTGGCTGTGGGGGGGGGTCTATTTTACTGCTTTTCTTGTTATCAATAACAAATTCCATACAAGTTACTTAGTACCAAAAGTGTTACTTGGTTCTATATTCTCTAAAAGGGGCAGTGCTGGGAGGTGGGTAGGGGGTGGAACCAAGGACTGGTGCTCAGAGGTAGGTAGGGGCAAAGACAAGGGGTAACTCCCAAAAGGGGGAGTTCCTGCACCTATTCTCTGAGAAAAAAAGCCCTCTATGTATCTATCTATGTATCTATCTATCTGTCTGTCAGTCTGTCTGTCTGTCTATCTATCTATCCACGCAGACACACACACACACACACACACACACATACATACACACATATATATATATATATATATATATATATATATATATATATATATATATATATATATATATATATATATACATATACACACACACACACCACTGGGTACATATATGTGGTAATTCCCTTTAGTGCTCTCCAGAATTGTTACATTGTTTCTCTTTGCAAAGACATACATAATATACAGTATTTAATTCCTATATCTCCATCTAGTGGCCACAAATTGGTACTGCAAATAATAAAAAATTACATGTCTTTGTCAAAGAAGATACAATGTAACAATTCTAGAGAATGCTGGAGAGAATTAGCAAAAAAAAAAAAAAAGGACTAATTATCTCCAGAATTCTAGAATTGTTAAATTGCATCTTTTATTACAAAGACTTATTTCCTATGCTCCTTAGCTCCATCTATTGCCCATAATTCGGTATTTTACTACTGCGAATAGCAAAAGAACATTTGAAAACAACCCAATAACATTTGTTTTTGCCCGTTTTGCACAGAACAAATGTATGTACAGAATCACCACATGAATAGCAATGAGAATTTTGTCATAAATACGCCCCTTAATCCTTTTTTAAAGTTAAACAATATTGCTAAGTTCTGAGAGGGGAGCACTGTTACTCATTACAACGGGAGAGGAAAATACTGTAAAATTTTAAGCTTAAAAAAAAAAAAAAAAGCTCAATGTGCAGAAAAAAAAAAGGGTCTCGGCGCAGGAAATCACAACGCACATTCCAATGCACATATTTAAATGAAATGTCCAAATAATCCCATTAGTAGCTGCGGGGTGAAGTTCCTGCCAGAAATAGCTTGGCAGCTGCGGAAAGGCCTTTTCCAGGCGCATTTGTCAAAAGCAATAAAAGGAGAAAAAAAATTCTGCGGCTCGCCGCTTCCATGCGGCGGTAGAATCACTGGCTGAAATGATAATCAACACTATCGTCATTGATTTTGTTACAGCTCTATAAGCCGTGTTTACAGAGTGCCGGGATACCCGCAGTCCACAGGGAAGGGGGGGGGGGGGTGTCCACAAAAATGCACATCCTGCGGGGTAGACGTCTCTTTCTGTCAATAGAGCTTCTACCACCACCGCCGCCTTCAGGAGTTTCTCCAACGCCAGGAGCCATGTTTCCTAAACCAGAGAGCGGCATTTGTCTTTTACGGCAATGGAGGGCGAGGAGAGGACATCGGGGGTCTTTACCTGCTAAACGATTTGACATTCTGCCCATCCACTTCTGAGATTTACGCAGCTCTGCCACATAGCACAGTCGTGTCTGGCAGGCCAGGAGACCTGATTTGTTTTCTGCTGCAAGTTTATTAACACCTACAGGTCTTGTCCCTCCCCCAGCCTGTGATTGGAAAGGAAAAGAAGAAGTGGCAGACTCATTTTATTATTTCCCTGTCTCCTCCTATCAGCATGTCCTCTGTTGGCTCATGAGCTTTGCTACATCCCTAATTGGCTCCTTGTGCTGCTTCTCCCTTTCCCACTCTGAGCCCTGCTGTACAGGGACTGCAAGTGGCTGATACCCGGTCACATTAATTTACTTGCGCTGCTTGCATTTAAAAAAACAAACACATTTGAGGGTCCTCGTACTGGGGCGTAAAAAATTACCGAAGTCTTCTTGCAGGATCTCGTTGGCAGATACATGCATATAGGTGCATAAACCTGTAAAATTATTTTTAAAATATTTTTGTGGGGCATGCTTGGGTGTAACTCATTTTTTTTACACTTTTTTCCCCACTTTTTCCTTACAGAGGTGAAAAGACCCCTATGTGATAGCATTTTGTTTAGACAGATTGGTGTTGATTTACTAAAACTGGAGAGTGTAAAATCTGGTGCAGCTCTGCATGGTAGCCAATCGGCCTTTAACTTCAGTTTGTTCCATTAAGCTTTGATAATAAAACCTGGAAGCTGATTGGTTTCTATGCAGAGCTGCACCAGATTTTGCACACTCCAGTTTTAGTAAATCAACCCGATTGTCATTAATGGTCTATTATACCCCTGATATCTTATCTGCCTTCCACTGAATCGAACACAGATCACACTCCATTAGTTTATAGACACGTGCGGTTCGTTTCATTCCGATTTTAAATTCTGACAAATTTTTCGTTGTTCCGAAATTCAGATATATCCGAATTTCCGAATTACAATAGTCATGAATTTAAACGAATCGGAAATAACAAAACAATATTTTGGACCAAATTCGAATTTGAATAGTTTTCTAATCAAATTAGAATTTCCAAAGAGAATAAAATAGAATAGAAAATAAAGGAATAGAATAGAAAAGAATATACTATAATAGAGCAAAACAGAACAGAAAATAAAAGAACAAAATAAAATAGAATAGAAAATAAAGGAATATAATATAATATAATATAGAATAGAAAGAAGATAACCATCTTCTGAAATTCAAAGTTCAAATAGAATAAATATGAATTTGGATATATAAGAAAAGAATAGAATAGAAAAAAGAATAGAATAGAATAAGATAGAAAGAATATAGCCATTTCCTAAAATTTAAATAGAATACATTTTATTTTAAATAGAACAGATTAGAATAGAATAGATATAGAATAGATAAAAGAATAGAATAGAAAATAAAAGAATAGAATAAACAATAGAAAAGAATAGAAAGAATATAACAATATAACTGTTTTCCGGAATTTGAATTTCGAATAAAATAAATTCAAATAGAATAGAAAAGAATAGAATATAATAGAAAATAAAAGAATAGAACAGAAAAAAAAACAATAAAATAGAATAGAAAGAATGTAACCATCTTTCATTCAAATTCAAATTTTGAATAGAATAATTTCAATTTCAAATGGAATTCAAATCGATTAAAATTTTCAGAATTCGTCTGAATTTGTAAAATTCTAATTGATTCAAATTCGAATAAATTAAATTAATTCCAAAAATTAAACAATTTTAACTAAACAAATTTAAATATCGAAACTAAACAAATATTTTCTTTCTGCGCATGTCTATTAGTTTCTTCCCTGGTCACAGCAGTTGGGAAAGTGACGGCTGAACCTGGAAGTCATGTAATGCACATCGCATCCGTGTTCATTCTAGCTGGGGGAGGGGAGGTGAATGAATGTGCTCAATGGTCTCCTGCCCCTGCCCACCCAGCGGCGCGGGTTGCGGATCCACATGGGGGGGGGGGCGGTGGATGGAGGCGCACGGCAGGGGAGAACACGCACTGCTGTGGGGTTTGTTAAATTTACACATACCCCCCGATAGCATAGGGGTACATTGTGCTCCATTACCAGGCGCCATGTTTTCACACCCTCAATACTGACAATTTTTGCTTCAAAATCTTTTTGACCTTTTGTTCTTTATATAGTAAAAAATAACCACCAACCCCCATCCCCCACCATGGTTAAGTACCACCAAAAGAAAGCTCTAACTGTCTGAAAAAATTTCTATAAAACGTGTTCAGCTACAGTATTGTATGATGGAGTAATTGTCAGTCAAAGTATCACAAAGTATGGGTAGAGCTCCAAAGGGATGAAGCTAAGGGGAAAATAATACTGGGAGTATGCTATAGGCCCCCTAACCTGAAGGAGGAAGTGGAGACGGATCTCCTATCACAAACTGGATTAGCAGCAAGGATGGGAAGTGTTATCATAATGGGGGATTTTAATTATCCAGACATAGACTGGGCGGAGGGAACCGCGCATTCATTTAAGGCTCGCCAGTTCCTTAATGTCTTGCAGGACAATTTTATGGGTCAGATGGTAGACGCACCAACTAGAAATAAAACATTACTGGATCTACTGATTACCAACAATACAGACCTGATCACAGATGTGGAAATACGGGGCAATTTAGGAAACAGCGATCACAGGTCAATTAGTTTCAGCATAAATCACACAAATAGGAAACATAAAGGGAATACAAAGACACTGAATTTCAAAAGAGCCAACTTCCCTAAACTACAAACCTTGCTAAAAGGCATAAATTGGGATAAAATATTAGGAACAAAGAATACGGAGGAGAGATGGGTTTGCTTTAAGAGCATATTAAATAAGGGCATTAGCCAATGTATCCCATTGGGTAATAAATTTAAAAGAGCGAACAAACATCCTGGATGGCTTAACTCCAATGTAAAAATGCATATAAAAGCAAAGGAGAAGGCCTTCAAAAAATACAAGGTTGAGGGATCATCCTCAGCATTCAGACTTTATAAAGAATGCAATAAGAAATGTAAGGGTGCAATTAGGATGGCTAAGATAGAACATGAAAGACACATAGCGGAGGAGAGCAAAAAAAATCCCAAGAAATTCTTTAAGTATGTAAACAGTAAAAAAGGGAGGACAGACCATATTGGCCCCATAAAGAATGGGGAAGGACATCTGGTTACAAAGGATGGGGAGATGGCAAAGGTATTGAATTTATTCTTCTCCTCAGTCTTCACGAGTGAATCGGGGGGCTTCAGTAACCAAAACTGTAGTGTTTATCCTCATGACACAACACAGGAAGCACCTCCATGGTTAACAGAGGACGGAATTAAAATTAGACTTGAGAAACTTAACATTAATAAATCACCAGGACCAGATGGCTTGCATCCGAGTGTACTTAGGGAACTCATTCAGGTGATTGCCAGACCGTTGTTCCTAATTTTTACAGACAGTCTATTGACTGGAATGGTACCAGCTGATTGGAGAAAAGCCAATGTAGCACCAATATTTAAAAAGGGCCCAAAAAACATCCCTGGGAATTACAGACCAGTTAGCCTAACATCAATAGTATGTAAAATCTTGGAGGGGATGATAAGGGACTATGTACAAGATTTTAGTAATAAGAACGATATCATTAGCAGTAATCAGCATGGATTCATGAAGAATCGTTCTTGCCAAACCAATCTATTAACCTTCTATGAGGAGGTGAGTTGCCATCTAGATAAAGGAAGGCCCGTAGACGTGGTGTATCTGGATTTTGCAAAAGCATTTGACACAGTTCCCCATAAACGTTTACTGTACAAAATAGGGTCCGTTGGCATGGACCATAGGGTGAGTACCTGGATTGAAAACTGGCTACAAGGGCGCGTTCAGAGGGTGGTGATAAATGGGGAGTACTCAGAATGGTCAGGGGTGGGTAGTGGGGTTCCCCAGGGTTCAGTGCTAGGACCAATCCTATTTAATGTGTTTATAAACGATCTGGAGGATGGGATAAACAGTTCAATCTCTGTATTTGCAGACGATACTAAGCTAAGTAGGGCAATAACTTCTCCGCAGGATGTGGAAACCTTGCAAAAAGACCTGAACAAATTAATGGGGTGGGCGACTACATGGCAAATGAGGTTCAATGTAGAAAAATGTAAAATAATGCATTTGGGTGGCAAAAATATGAATGCAATCTTTACACTGGGGGGAGAACCTCTGGGGGAATCGAGGATGGAAAAGGACCTGGGGATCCTAGTAGATGATAGGCTCAGCAATGGCATGCAATGCCAAGCTGCTGCTAATAAGGCAAACAGAATATTGGCATGTATTAAAAGGGGGATCAACTCCAGAGATAAAACGATTATTCTCCCGCTCTACAAGACTCTGGTCCGGCCGCACCTGGAGTATGCTGTCCAGTTCTGGGCACCAGTCCTCAGGAAGGATGTACTGGAAATGGAGCGAGTACAAAGAAGGGCAACAAAGCTAATAAAGGGTCTGGAGGATCTTAGTTATGAGGAAAGGTTGCGAGCGTTGAACTTATTCTCTCTGGAGAAGAGACGCTTGAGAGGGGATATGATTTCAATTTACAAATACTGTACTGGTGACCCCACAATAGGGATAAAACTTTTTCACAGAAGAGAGTTTAATAAGACTCGGGGCCACTCATTACAATTAGAAGAAAAGAGGTTTAACCTTAAACTATGTAGAGGGTTCTTTACTGTAAGAGCGGTAAGGATGTGGAATTCCCTTCCACAGGCGGTGGTCTCAGCGGGGAGCATTGATAGCTTCAAGAAACTATTAGATAATCACCTGAATGACCGCAATATACAGGGATATGTAAGGTAATACTGACACATAATCACACACATAGGTTGGACTTGATGGACGTGTGTCTTTTTTCAACCTCACCTACTATGTAACTATGTATATATCTCCTTGTCAATACCCCTGAAGAAAGGAGTTTAACCAAAAACATGTCGGGTAGACCAGAGACTGGACAAATCATACTATGCATTTGTCAACCATATCGTTGTATAACGAACTGTGAATTTTACTAGTATATGTACACATATTTTTTCATATTTTGAATCATTTTTTATCATGTATAAATAAAATGTTTTTTTTTTTAACAAATCAATTTGGTGAACTGGTTGCCTCTAAAGTCCCGTCTTACAATGGGGGATACTTTGTCTTTTCTACATAATTGGGATGTTGGCAACAGACACCGGGTTCTGAAATAGTGGAGATCTCTTTTTACCTTCTAACAGAAAGACGGCAGCAAAAAAACAAGTTTGGGTATCTGGAGGAGGAACTGGAATAGGATTTTAGTGTCACTTTTAGAGGAAGAGAAGAGGCGGTAGACTCGGGTTCTCCCCATTCATTCTGGTATCGGTGAAGAGCTGCCCATGTCTGGAGGACACTTGCGGGGACCCTGCAGTAGATGGCTCCCACTTACTGTGTATAGGACTCCGGAATGAAGACAAAGCCGCCTTTAAAGCAACAGGGACAAAATAAAGAACTGTGGAAGTGGAGAGGGGTATTGGATACATTGTAATTAGAAGGGTGATGACAGAAGCTTCTAGAAGGGGCAGCATTTACTAGAACTGATCCCCTGTGTTTTTCTCCTGAAAGTCGCCTTCTTCTCGTCTCCCTCCTGCCAGCAATCAGCTGCTGCAAATGGAAAACACAGAGGATCGATTTTAGTAAATGCTGCCCCCCTCTGCCCTTTCTGCCCCTTCTGCCTAGGTTCCCCATCCTTCTGCAGAGCACTCCGTCCCGATCCCACCCTGTTGTGTGAGGGTAGCAAATGAATTTTCGCTATTTTCACACTAACGTTCCTCCCCGCCAATCATTGAGGCAGGTCAGTGAGACCTGTCTCTCGATTGCTCAAAGCGTCAGGCAATCCTGTTGGATGCTTAGCTTTAGAGGAACAGGAAGACAAATGGCTGCAGGAGTAGCAAACACCAGAGCCGCTGCCCGCATCCCATCCCGGGAGAAGAGGAGAGGACGCCGCAACACGCCAACCCCTAGATCAGGTAGGTGCTGCAACGCCGTCCTGTTTGTCTGTGTAAATCCAGGAAGTGAACAGGCAGCAGCTTCAGCTGCCCACATTTAAAATGGCTGCAGCCAGACTCAATGGAGGGAGATTTCTGCAGCATATTTGGCAGGTACAGAATCACAGTATATATAAAATAATATGCAAAGTGGTTGGAGGGGAAGCTTCCGAATGGCAAAGACGTTTGTATTACAAAGTATGTGAACAGACTGCAGTTCCTCTTTAAGGTTCACTTTACTTCCTGTCCTAGAAACAAAAGAGAAAATGATTAGGGAACTCCGCAGTCGTCACCAGAGCAAGTGTCCCCATTAGAAGATTTCCCCTCTATTCTTTTCTAGTGACAACTGTAACATTTAGGATTTCCCATCACTTTCTGCACCGGTGTCATCGGTCTCCGTGACAAATAGGTTTAATCTCCCTAGCGGGGACACAGCCAGCATTAAACGAAAAAAAAACAACAAAAGTTCTAACATGCCTCCCGTCTATCCAAAAGATCTAGTGGTTTTAAAGGCACAAGGTTTTTTTACCTTCTGTGTGCAGCAGCCCCCCTAAAACTTACCTGAGCCCCCTCTCGATCCAACATGCCTCTCCGGGGTCTCTCACTCCTGATTGGCTTTTGGTGACAGCGGGAGCCATTGGCCACAGCCAGTGAGCCAATAAGGAGATGGAGGGGGCGGGGCAAGCCGTGGCTCTGTGTGTAAATGGACATGGTAATTGGCTCTAGTAATATGTAATAATGTGGAGAGTTAGACGGCTTCAGAAGGCGAATTCTCAGCGCGCCCTTCTCTTCATGTTAGGAATGAGGAGGACGGAGAAGCGAGGAGCTCCCAGGACAAAACCCGGCTCAAATAAGCTTTTTAAACTCTAATGTTCTTCTCTGCTCCGGTTTCCGTGAAAGAAGAGCAAAGTTGGCCTCCTCTGGGAGGTGGCGGTGGACCGGCGTGAGCCGACCTCGGGGGCCTCCAAGGACTCTGCGGCGGGTTTGTTCGTCACACAGGAAAGGTCAGTGAAGCTCTTGATGACCGTTCCCCCGAGGCACCGAGCTCCTACCTGACAGGCCTGTCAAGCTGCAGGTACAAAGCAGGTATAAATCTGCGCTCGTCGCAGGACACCGGCCGTCCTCGTTGGATTTAATCTTCAACCAGGAAAAATAATAAGGATGAGCCGTAATCTCCGAAGTGTCACACTGCCTTCATATTCCCGTCTATAACCTTTACAGGCTCAAGACGAAGGGTCTGTGACACGTTTACAGCACAGCGAGCTGGGACCGGAATAATCAAAAGGAACACATAGAAAAAACGCCAGAAAAAAATCTATCTATCTATCTATCTATCTATCTATCTATCTATCTATCTATCTATCTATCTATCTATCTATCTATCTATCTATCTATCTATCTATCTATCTATCTATCTATCTAATCTCAGATATACCCTATATTACCAAGAGTATTGGGACACCTGCCTTTACACTCGCATGAACTTTAATGGCATTCCAGTCTTATACACATGATCGGATTTTCCACCAACAAATGTTGGATGTGAGCTTGTTGGCCGTGAAAGTCTGACCGTGTGTACGCTCCATTGGACATTTGTTGTCGGACTTTCCGCCAACAAATATTGGCTGGCAGGTTCTCAAATTTTCTGCCAACAAATTTTTGTTGTCGGACTTTCCGATCGAGTGTACACAAGTCCGCCGCACAAAAGTTCACGCATGCTCAGAAGCAGAAGCGGCCGGTCTTGAAAAACTATCATTCGTAATGGAGAATTATGAAATCTCCAAAATGCAGTGCACAATTCTCTTCTTCTTTAATGGGATAATAATGAAGCTGCTTTGCTGGTGATACTGATGGAGTTATTGCAAACGTATTTTCAAAGGCTTTTTTTTTTTAAGTGATATCAAGAATAATAATAATATTAGCGCTAAATGAAAAACGCAAAAAGAAAAGCGCGAATCAACACTCACCAAACTTCTACTAACACAAAATTAGCAGAAGGAGCCCAAAGGGTGGCGCTAAAGAGCTGAAAAAACACATAGTACATCACTACGTTCATAATTGTTGGCCAACATTTGTGTGACCGTGTGTATGCAACACAAGTTGGAGCCAACAACCATCGAACAAAATTCCACGGTTTTGTTGTCGGAAAGTCAGATCGTGTGTACGGGGCATGATTTGATTTTCCGCAGACAAAACCTCGGACTTTTGTACGAAGGCGTGTGTCTGGATTTTGTCTTCCATATAAACGGCAAGGAATTGTCGGCCAACAAACATGGACGTAGTGACGTACTACGTGGTTTTTCAGCTCTTTAGCGCCACCCTTTGGGCTCCTTCTGCTAATTTTGTATTAGTAGAAGTTTGGTGAGTGTTGATTCGCGCTTTTTATTTCGCGCTTTTCATTTCGTGCTTTTCAGTTCGTTTCTGAACGGCCGTTCATCAACCAGCCATGTTGCGGAATCGGAGGAGATAACGGGATTATTTATTATTGGCCTTGGAGTTATTGCTTTGACCCAAGTCCAGTCCAGGAACAGGAGGAGGAGGATTTCTTGGACCAAAAATTGGTTGCTTTATTAATCGTGACCAATTATGTCATATGCCTTTGCTGCAGGAGCTCCAGGAGAATAATCCGGATGTTTTTCGGAATTATCTCCGGATGACGGACCCCTGCTTTTACCAAGTCTTGGCATTGGTGACCCCCTTATAGTAGCCTCCCTGACGGTATTCCCGAGTGTGGCTCGGGGTTAAATTTCAGTCCCATTAGTGGTAACCCCGAGCCACACTCGGGATTACATCGCAGGATCCTGGTGCGGCGTTACTTACCTTGTCCCCAGGATCCTGCGATGTCCCCCGCTGTGTCTGCGGGCTCTGTTTCCTCCGAAGCCTCTCTGTGCCAGGCTCCATTCCCTACGAGCGTCGCGACGCATGGGGGCGGAGCCTGGCGGCAAATTCAAAAACATGTACAAACCATAACACATACAGTATTGTAATCTTACAGATTATAGTACTGTATGAAATCATTTCACATCCCTTTTGTCCCCAATGCTTTGGCCCATGCCCTGCATGCAGTTTTATATTATAAATACTGTTCTTTCTGCCTGGAATCTGGAGATTGTCCATAGCAACCAGAAAGTGTCCCTTTATGTCAAAAGTGGCTTTAGACCAGCTAGAAAACAGTGATAGTAAATTAGAACACTTGCAGAACTGAGCGATAGTGAATAGTGGGGAAATTTATTTTATTATTATTATATTATTTTTTTTTATTATTATTTATATTTATTGGGCTGAGCGGCATCATCGCGCCACCTCCCACTGTCGCTGTATTCTCAACAGGACGAGCTATCTGTGGTCATCCGGCCGGTGCCACAGTTCGTTTTTCCGATTGATGATGTTGATTGTCTTATCTACATGTGAGTGTTTTTGTTTTTTTCTACAATAAATTACCATTTGATTTTACACTATGGGAGCCCTCCCTTTTTTCTCTCCTATGATGACACCACTATGCTGAGGGTTGAGTCCCCTTCTTGTGGATCCATCCATTCCCACTCCAGCACCTGACGCCCTTTTCCAGCTTCCACTCCCATCTCTGCTCCATCTCCGTCCCTGGGAAGTCCGGACTACTAGGATCTCAAAAGCCCTTTTAGACCCTCTGTAACGGGGGGTCATGGGGTTCTGGTAAGCGGCCAGGCTCTTACTTTTGGTGGTGGTTCTACACATTTGAGGTTCCATGCGGTTGCAAGACCTGTGATTGCCAACTCACCCTGTCTTGAGTTCCTTTTATAGACTATTTTTGATTCTTTCACATGGGTTTTTTTCAGTGTATTCTGTTTGGACTTTATTTTTTTAATTGTTTGCACTGATTGCGATATATTATTGCACTGATGATTTATGTTTTATTGATCATTTTTGTGATCTGTTTGCACTGATTGTGATATATCACTACACAGATGGTTTATATATTCACTGATATTGTATTTAGTGCTCTTTGTGTGACGAATTTGGCCACACACACATCCATATAGCGCGAGTCATTCAATTTTCTCTTATATTTATTTATTATATTATCATTTATGTTTTTGTGTTTCAAACTTCATCATACCCGGGATGTCTACTAGACTCTGTGTTGTTGTTAAGAATTACAGGCCTACAATATAAAACGCCAAATTTCCATGCAAAATAATTGTACCGCTTTCAGCACCTAAAATCCGAAATAATCATACCGCCAGGGAGGTTAAGAAGCAGGACACATGCATGAGGCTTTTATTTTATTTTTTTGGTTGAATAATAATGATTTGATTTGTTATATTTCCTATATTTTTGGATGCATAGAATGCACTATTTGGTTAAGTTCTATTGGCAGATAGCATGTCTAATTTTGTTTGTTTTCTTTTTTTAATGCACAATAAAAAAAATTGTGTAGAATAATACTTGGTGATGTGTTTTACTTCAAATGACAGTTTGGGAGTCAGCATTTACATTTAAAAAAATACAATGTAAAATTAACAAGGGACACCAACATAGTTGTATCTTTGATCTTAAAAACTACGGGATAATGATGTTGTAGTAACTGGCCCAAAAAAAAAACACTAGAAAAAAAAAAAGCCTTTGAAAATTCATTTGCAATAACTCCATTAGGGGAACTAAATTTAAAGGAGACCTGTCGGTGCATCCATCACCAAAGACAATAGCTAAAAACGGAGGCTTAGCTAAACTGGGCAGGGATTTCTGCCTTTTTTTTGTCCAGTATCTAATTACCCGAAGGTGGCAGCATAACCCGAATTGTCATGAATATGAAGTCATGTGTGTTCTGTAATGTACGATTAGGAAACACAAAATTGGCTCTGGCAGTGACATTGTTAATCCCTTCTCACTGTATGGTTACATTGTTGAAGACACAAATGCAATTTGGTATTCAGTCCACTTTTTTTAAAGGCGGGGGCCATACTTTACCGCTGAAGATAATTTTATCTTGATGTTTACTGGCAGACTTCTACATCCGTGTTTTTAATCAGGGAGAGATCAAAGGTAAAAAAAAAAAAAAAAAAAAAACACCGAACCACCGATGTCCTCACTGAATCAAATTGTCTTTGTACTTTCACCTCTCGGAATAAACTTTGATTTGTTTATCCCACGGAAATGTCAAAGACGTCAATCTCCCTCCTCGTACAAGGAGCCATCTCCTGCCTGCAGCTATGTGCGCTGTGAGCTCCACCATTCTTATCCATCAGTTATTAAAGTATTCACAGTCAAAGGATACATAGAGCTCTCAGATGTCCAACCTAACCCACCTGGACACCGTAAAAAATGACAATTCTTGCACACATTTCAAAAAATCATTTTAGGTCGAAAGATGAAATAAACATGATGTTTTCTGAAAGCAGAGACCCTGGAGAATAACATGGTGGTAGTTCCAATTTTTATGTCACACAATCTTAGCGTAATGATTTACTCCACCCCAAACTCGCTCATCCATGTCTTTATGGACCTTGCTTTGTGCACTGGTCCAAATCATTTGGTGGAGGGGGGATTATGGTGTGGGGTTGTTTTTCAGGGGTTGGGCTTGGCCCCTTAGTTCCAGTGAAGGGAACTCTTAAGGCGTCAGTATACCAAGACATTTTGGACAATTTCATGGTCCCAACTTTGTGGGAACAGTTTGGAGATGGCCCCTTCCTGTTCCAACATGACTGCGCACAAAGCAAGGTCCATAAAGACATGGATGAGCGAGTTTGGGGTGGAGGAACTTGACTGGCCTGCACAGAGTCCTGACCTCAACCCGACTAAACACCTTTGGGATGAATTAGGCCCCTTTCACACGGACGGACCGTATGTCCATTTTTCATCCATCCGCTTCGGATGAAAAACAGACATACATGTATCCCTATGGGACAGCGGATGTCAGCGGATGAACATCCGCTGACATTCGATGACATCAGTCTCCGCTATGCTTTGTTTCTGATGACGGAGGAAAACCCTACTTTTCCATCCGTCTGAGGATTGGATGAAAACGGACTCTACGGTCCGTCTTCATCCGATTCCCCCATAGAGGAGAGTGGCGCTCTGACAGGTCGGTGCCCGCACAGTGTGCAGAGACTGACCTGTCATCTGCCTGCTTAGCGGGGATCGAAGGAGCGATCCCCCCCGCTGAGCAAAGCGGAGCCCGTACACGGACACGTCCATGTGAAAGGGCCCTAATGCCCTGTACACACGATAGGATTTTCCGACAACAAAATCCATGGATTTTTTTCCAAAGGACGTTGGCTCAAACTTGTCTTGCATTCACACGATCGCACAAATCTTGTCGGAAATTGCGAACGTCAAGGACGCGGTGACGTACAACACGTACGACAAGCCGAGAAAAATGACGTTCAATAGCCACTGCGGCTTTTCTGCTTGATTCCGAGCACTTTATGCGTCGGAATTGTGTACACACGATCGGAATTTACGACAACGGATTTTGTTGTGGGAAAATTTGAGAACCAGCTCTCAAATTCTGTGTGACGGAAATTCCGATGGAAAATGTCCGATGGAGCCCACACACGGTCAGAATTTCCGACAACAAGCTCCCATCGAACATTTTCAGTCGGAAAAATCCGACCGTGTGTACAGGGGCATTAGGGTGGAGACTGCGAGCCAGGCCTTCTCATCCAACATCAGTGCCTGACCTCACAAATACTCTTCTGGAAGAATGGTCAAACATTCCCATAGACACACTCCTAAACCTTGTGGACGGCCTTCCCAGAAGAGTTGAAGCTGTTATAGCTGCAAAGGGTGGGCCAACTCAATATTGAACCCAACGGACTTATGCTGGCCATACACTATACGAAAAATTGGCCGAAATTCAGTCATTTAGACCGTTCGTTTGTTTTTCGGCCAGTTAATGGGCACAAAATCGATAATCGTTGGGACGTTTTTGAGCCGAAAAAACTGAGGACAGGTTTTGGAAATTTTCTGCCAAACGAACAATAAATTGAAAGGTTAATGTGTTATATGGTATATGTGAAAAAATGAACAAAAAAAATGCAATCATTTATGTCCACTGAACGATTTATCGGTCATTACATGATGGCACTATCGTTTGCGCTCACAGCCGAATGTTCGTTTTTCGAAAATGGGTTCGGCTGATTTTTCCGTATAGTGTACGGCCAGCATAAGACTGGGATGCCATTAAAGTTCAAAGGGAGGCGTCCCAATACTTTTGGTAATATAGTGTATGTGAACCGGGTCTGAAAGTAAAATTGGTTTGTTTACACCCTCCTCCCTTCCCTGAGTTGGAGCTGGATTACAAGAACAATGACAGCTGAGTGTCCCCCCCCCCGTGTACTTGTATAAAGCTGGATATACACTCTGCAATCTGATTGTTCAATTTCCTTTAGATTTACCAAAACTATGTTCAGGACACACCTGAACAATCTATTCAGTTTGTATCAAATCAGGCAGACCCTTGCACCACATAGCTGATGGTAGATCTTTAAGGAGATCATACAATCAGATTGACCACTTGACCTCTGGAAGAGCCCTTTTACACTGGGGCGGTTTGCAGGCGCTATTGCGCTAATAATAGCGCCTGCAAACCGACCCGAAAGTGCCGCTGCTTTAATTCCAGTGTGAAAGCCCCGAGGGCTTTCACGCTGGAGCGATGCGCTGGCAGGACGGGAAAAAAAGTCCTGCCAGCAGCATCTTCTGAGCGGTGAAGGAGCGGTGTGTATACCGCTCCTTCACCGCTCCTGCCCATTGAAATCAATGGGACGGCGCGGCTATACCGCCGGCAATGCGCCTCTGCAGAGGCGCTTTGCGGTGGTATTTAACCCCTTCTCGGCTGCTAGTGGGGGGTAAAACTATAATAGCGGCGTTTTACCGCCCCCCGCCCCAGTGTGAAAGGGCTCGAAGATTTACCCCCCCCCCTCTTCATAACCAGGCCATTTTTTGCTGTACGGCACTTCGCTAATTTAACTGACAATTGCGCGGTCATGCAATGCTGTACATAAATAAAATTGTAATTATTTTTTTTTTCCTACAAATAGAACTTTCTTTTGGTGGTATTTGATCACCTCTGCAGTTTTTTATTTTTTGTGCTATAAACAAAAAAAGACCGACAATTGAAATTATTTTATTTTTTTACTTTCCGCTAATAAAAAAAAGTAATTTCATCATAAATTTAAGCCAATATGTATTCTACTACATATTTTTGGTAAAAAAAAAAATCCCAATAAGCGTTTATTGATTGGTTTACGCAAAAGTTATAGCGTCTACAAACTATGGGATATATACTGGAACTTTTACTTATTTTAATTTTTTTACACTAGTTTGATTCATTTTATTTTTTTTTTTTACCCTAGTAACGACGGCGATTAGCGACTTATAGTGGGACTGCGATATTACGGCGGGAAATTGGACATTAACTGACACTTTGTGGGAACTGGTTACACTAATACAGTGATCAGTGCTAAAAATAAACACTGTCACTGTACTAATGACATTGGCTGGGAAGCGGTAAAACATCCAGTTCCATTAAAAAGTTAAAGTGGTTGTAAAGGCAGAAGTTTTTTTTTTTTTATCTTCATGCATTCTATGCAAAAAAACTACTGTGTGCAGCAGCCCCACTCAGCCCCCCTAATACTTACCTGAGGTCAATCTAGATCCAGCGATGTTACACAAGAGACTCGGCTGTCCGGACTCTCCCTCCTCATTGGCTGAGACAGCAGCGAAGCGCCATTGGCTCCCACTGCTGTCAAACAAAGTCAGTGAGCCAATGAGGAGAGGGGACGGGGCCAGGCTGCATGTCTGTGTCTGAATGGACAGAGGGAGCTGCAGCTCAGGTGCCCCCCATAGCAAGCTTAACAAGAGGGAGGCGCCTGGAGTGCTGAATAGGGACCCGGGAATGCCCCGTACACACGAGCGGATTTTCCGTCTGAAAAAACTTGGATGGTTTTTCCGACGGGATTCCGCTCAAGCTTGCCTTGCATACACACGGATCACGCAAAAGTTCTCTAAACTTTCGACCGTCAAGAATGCGGTGACGTACAACACTACGACGAGCTGAGAAAACGAAGTTCAATGATTCCGAGCATGCGTCGAATTGTTTCCCAGCATGCGTAGGGATTTTGCACGTAGGAATTTGTACAGACGATCGGAATTTCCGATCAGAACTTTTTCTGCCCAAAAAATAGAGAACATGCTCTCAATCTTTTGCTGGCTGGAATTCTGCCAGCAAAAGTCCGATGGAGCGTACACACCCTCAGAATTTCTGACCAAAACCTCACATGCGACTTTTGCTGGCAGAATTTCTGATCGTGTGTACGGGGCAGAGAGGAAGATCTGGGCTGCTCTGTGCAAAACCATTACACAGAGCAGGTAAGTATAACATGTTTGTTATTTGGAAAAAAAAAAAAAAACCCAGAGACTTTAGTATCACTTAAATGTGTGCCTAGCCAGTGTTTATGTGTTTAATATGTGGTGCTTTTACCAAAGTGATATGCTGGCATTTACAGCGGGGCAAAAAAGTATTTAGTCAGCCACCAATTGTGCAAGTTCTCCCACTTAAAAAGATGAGAGAGGCCTGTAATTGTCATCATAGGTATACCTCAACTATGAGAGACAAAATGTGGAAACAAATCCAGACAATCACATTATCTGATTTTTGAAAGAATTTATTTACAAATTATGGTGGAAAATAAGTATTTGGTCAATATCAAAAGTTCATCTCAATACTTTGTTATATATCCTTTGTTGGCAATGACAGAGGTCAAATGTTTTCTGTAAGTCTTCACAAGGTTGTCACACACTGTTGCTGGTATGTTGGCCCATTCCTCCATGCAGATCTCCTCTAGAGCAGTGATGTTTTGGGCTGTCGCTGGGCAACATGGACTTTCAACTCCCTCCAAAGGTTTTCTATGGGGTTGAGATCTGAAGACTGGCTAGGCCACTCCAGGACCTTGAAATGCTTCTTACGAAGCCACTCCTTCATTGCCCGGGCGGTGTGTTTGGGATCATTGTCATGCTGAAAGACCCAGCCACGTTTCATCTTCAATGCCCTTGCTGATGGTAGGAGGTTTGCACTCAAAATCTCACGATACATGGCCCCATTCATTCTTTCATGTACACGGATCAGTCGTCCTGTTCCCTTTGCAGAGAAACAGCCCCAAAGCATGATGTTGCCACCCCCATGCTTCACAGTAGGTATGGTGTTCTTTGGTTGCAACTCAGCATTCTCCATCCTCCAAACACGACGAGTTGTGTTTCTACCAAACAGTTCTACTTTGGTTTCATCTGACCATATGACATTCTCCCAATCCTCTTCTGGATCATCCAAATGCTCTCTAGCAATCCTCAGACGGGCCCGGACATGTACTGGCTTAAGCAGGGGGACACGTCTGGCACTGCAGGATCTGAGTCCCTGGCGGCGTAGTGTGTTACTGATGGTAGCCTTTGTTATGTTGGTCCCAGCTCTCTGCAGGTCATTCACTAGGTCCCCCCCCCCCGTGTGGTTCTGGGATTTTTGCTCACCGTTCTTGTGATCATTTTGACCCCACGGGGTGAGATGTTGCATGGACCCCCAGATCGAGGGAGATTATCAGTGGTCTTGTATGTCTTCCATTTTCTAATTATTGCTCCCACAGTTGATTTCTTCACACCAAGCTGCTTGCCTATTGCAGATTCAGTCTTCCCAGCCTGGTGCAGGTCTACAATTTTGTTTCTGGTGTCCTTCGACAGCTCTTTGGTCTTCACCATAGTGGAGTTTGGAGTGTGACTGTTTGAGGTTGTGGACAGATGTCTTTTATACTGATAACAAGTTCAAACAGGTGCCATTAATACAGGTAATGAGTGGAGGACAGAGGAGCCTCTTAAAGAAGAAGATACAGGTCTGTGAGAGCCAGAAATCTTGCTTGTTTGTAGGTGACCAAATACTTATTTTCCATCATAATTTCCAAATAAATTCTTTCAAAAATCAGACAATGTGATGTCTGGATGTGTTTCCACATTTTGTCTCTCATAGTTGAGGTATACCTATGATGACAATTACAGGCCTCTCATCTTTTTAAGTGGGAGAACTTGCACAATTGGTGGCTGACTAAATACTTTTTTGCCCCACAGTATTCCCTGCTTTGCAGAGAAACAAAATCCAGCACATCCCTGCTGACAGGACAGATCTCTGCCTTGTTTACATATGCATAGCTTTGTTCTGTTGTACCCCTCGCCAATCAGCAAGTGTCAGCGGACAACCATTGGATAGCACCCGCTGTAAATAATCATAGGAGAAGCAGGGCACCGGGTGGCATGCGCACGCCCCTCCTTCCCGGAAGTAGCGGGTCACGTACTAGGTACATGATCCAGCACGGGAGAGCCACTTTGCCGCCGTATAATTTTGTTATGCGGTTGGCAAGTGGTTAAAGGAAAAAGTAGGAAAGTGGGTGAAAATAAAAAAAAGTATTACAGAAATGAGGGAGTGACAGAAACCATGAAATCAGGCTGAGACAGAAGTAAATCACAGTTGTTTAATAATAAAAGTACAAAGAACAAATGTAGGCAAAACTTAGCCAAAGTTCAGTAATCGGAATGGATAGTCAGCCAAGCCAGAAGTCAGGGATCAATGTAGTGGAACAGCAAGCAGGATCCGGAGCCAGAAGGGATGTCAGCAAAGCAAGTCTTGAACAGGATCGCAGGAGATAGTTTCTGTGATGTGACCAAGGCGAAGTCAGAGATCCTGTGGACTGGACAACTTAAAGCAGGGTTCCCACTTAAAAAAAAAAAAATTAAAAGTCAGCAGCCACAAATACTGCAGCTGCTGACTTTTAATAATCTGACACTTATCTGTCCCAGGGTCCAGCGATGCGGGGGATCGAAGCCCTGCTTGTCCCCCCCCTCCGCTCGGCGGCACCAGCATTTTAACTGTGGGCGCGCCGTCACTGGCCGCACAATCATCTGGGACCGATCACGTGTCCCAGATGATTGACAAGAAGGAGGGGGGAAGAGGCAATCTCCCTTCCTGCGCCGAGGGAAGTGACGTCAGGAGCCCAAGCGCTGAAGGAGGCAGACTACGAGGGACCCCCTAGCAACAGGCATTAGAGGTGAGTAAAAAAAAATTTTTCTCCAAATGTTTTTTTTTAAATTTTTTTAAGCACATTAATAATTATTTTTTTTGGGGGGTGGAACTCTACTTTACGTAGGCGGGGCGGGGGTGTGTGTGTCGCTTTACCGTTGTTTTAGCGGCGGTATTCGGCCACTAGCGAGGCTGTTTTAACCCCCCCCCCCTGCTAACGGCCAAGAAAGGGTTAAAACCACCGCAAAGCGCTGCTGCAGCAGCGATATGCCGGCGGTACAGCCGCGCTGCCCTATTGATTTCAATGGGGCAGGAGCGGTGAAGGAGTATACACCGCTCCTTCACCGCTCCAAAGATGCTGCTAGCAGGACTTTTTTAAGCGTCCTGCCAGCGCAGCGCTCCAGTGTGAAAGCCCTCGGGGGCTGTGTCTCACATTGGAGAGACAGGAGCGGCTCTTTCAGGGCGCTTTGTAGGCGCTATTTTTAGCACTGTAGCGCCTGCAAAAGCGCCCCAGTGTGAAAGGGGTCTAAGAAAATACTGAAATAAAAGATAAGAAAAATATTATTGCAGAAGAACCTTTTCATACCTAAGCCTATTTCTGACATTTGTTGCTTGTTAGTTAAAAACCTGGATTTTTTGCTAGAAAATTACTTAGAACCCCCAAACATTATATATATATATATTTTTTTAGCAGAGACCCTAGAGAATAAAATAGCAATAGTTGCAACATTTTATGTCACATGGTATTTGCGCAGCGGTCTTTCAAACGCAATTTTTTGGGAAAAAAAAAAAAAGACACTTTCATGAATTAAAAAAAAAAAATAAACAGTAAAGTTAGCCCAATTTTTTTGTGTAATGTGAAAGATATTACGTCGAGTAAATAGATACCTAACATGTCATGCTTTGAAATTGCACACACTCGTGGAATGGCAACAAACCACAGTACCTAAAAATCTCCATAGGTGATGCTTTAAAAAAAATAAAAATAATGGTTACCAGGCTAGAGTTACAGAGGAGGTCTAATGCTAGAATTATTGCTCTCGCTCTGACGATCGCGGCGATACCTCACATGTGTGATTTAAACAGCGTTTACATATGACAGGCGTGGCTTACGCATGCGTTTTCTTTGCTGCGCGAAGTCACGGGGACGAGGGCGCTTTAAACTATTTTTTTTTCTTATTTATTTATTTTTTGTTTTACATTTTTTCAGCTGCATCTGTTGTTATCCCTAAAGAGCCGACTGCGCGCTCTAAAAAACGGTGCAGTTGCAGGCATCACCCCCGGTATAACCCCTGAAAGCCGTGAACGCAAATGTGCGTACGGTCGGCGCTAAAGAGGATAAAGCTGCGATTATAAACACTGTAGACTTTCATTAGGAACAGAAGAAAAAGTTATCAAAGTTGCCCCCCCCCCGGAAGGACGCGCTGTTTAGCTTCCAGAGATAACGAGCCCGGCTCGGCTCCATCGCGTCGAGCGATGGTAAACATGCGCGGCGTTTAATTACCGTGAGGTTATGGGGCGTGCTGTCGGAGGCGGCTCAAAGCCGCGCTGAGACATTTTTCACCGCTAATTTCTCCAAACTAAAGAGCTCTAACAGGAACGTGTTTTGGCTCCTAATCAAACCGGCCCAGATTTCATGGAGGAGATCCCAGAGGAGAGCGCGCTATTGTCTTATCGGCGCGCCAACCGGCTTATAACAGAGGAAATTCTCCACGCCTCCGTCTCCGAGTAATGAAAGTAAGGAACGGAGGCTAATGGGGTCTCTGTTCGGAATTCTTCCCGATTTTTCCACCTGGGAACTGAATCAGTAAAGGAACGCTCCGACTCTACAACAAGCAATTCCAATACATTCATACGGTAATTTGGTTACCTGTAAAAACATTATTACCGTATTTCATGTACTCAATGATTCCCCCCAACCCAAGTGTTTAACATGAGGAAGGGGTGACTACACTATTCAACACCTATAAGCCCCGTGTCAGTGTAGACAGGGTCCCATCTTTGGTATTAGTGGGAGGAATAGTGCCCCATCATTGGTGTCAGTGGGAGGAATAGTGTCCCATCATTGGTGTCAATGGGAGGAATAGTGTCCCATCATTGGTGTCAGTGGGAGGAATAGTGTCCCATCATTGGTGTCAATGGGAGGAATAGTGTCCCATCATTGGTGTCAATGGGAGGAATAGTGCCCCATCATTGGTGTCAGTGGGAGGAATAGTGCTCTATCATTGGTGTCAGTGGGAGGAATAGTGCCCCATCATTGGAGTCAGTGGGAGGAATAGTGTTCTATCATTGGTGTCAGTGGGAGGAATAGTGCCCCATCACTGGTATCAGTGGGAGGAATAGTGCCCCATCATTGGTGTCAGTGGGAGGAATAGTGTCCCATCATTGGTGTCAGTGGGAGGAATAGTGCCCCATCATTGGTATCAGTGGGAGGAATAGTGCCCCATTATTGGTGTCAGTGGGAGGAATAGTGCCCCATCATTGGTATCAGTGGGAGGAATAGTGCCCCATCATTGGTGTCAGTGGGAGGAATAGTGTCCCATCATTGGTGTCAGTGGGAGGAATAGTGCCCCATCATTGGTATCAGTGGGAGGAATAGTGCCCCATTATTGGTGTCAGTGGGAGGAATAGTGCCCCATCATTGGTGCCAGTGGGCTGTACGTCGCTGCCTACCTCTGGGATTAGGGCGGGCGCATGTGCGGCCCCTGCTGGGCTCCAGCTGCTTAATGCCTGCAGGAGGAAGAGGAGGAAAAGCGGGCATTCAGCAGCTGTAGGAGGGAAGGGATCAGTTCCTCTATATGCCACTGCCCTCCCTTATCCAGTATAGCATGGAGCATGGGGCCAGGTCACAATTGCAACCCCTGTGACCCCTGTAGGTACACCCCTGCCTCTGGGATGAATTGGAACAATTGTGAGCCAAGTCTGCTCATCCAACATGAGTACCTGACCTCACAAATTGGCACAAATTCCCACAAAGACCCTCCAAAATCTTGTGGAAAGCCTTCCCAGAAGAGCGAAGGATGTTAGAGCCGCTTCTTTTGTGTTTGTTCACATCTGGGTGATGTGTTCTCAACACAGGAGCTTCTTTGGAGCTTCTTTGGGGTATGATTACATTTTTTCGGCCCCAACAGACTTCCATGGGAGTGCTTGAAAATCCCACATTTTTCACACTTAACAACGGTCTCCTTCTCATAGTAAACTAGTTTTCCATTAGCTAAAACAAAAACCCTGAAGCTGGAAATCGCACATGCAAATGCGTTAAAAAAGACCGCCAAACGCCGACACTCTAATGTGAAAGTCGCCCTGCACAACGGTTTACATGTGTATCCTTCTCTTAGCAACTCACAAAATAAACATGTCCCCTCCCAAAACGAATTAGAAGGTGTTAATGATCGCAGAAGATCCGCGTCTGATCTCCAGATTTCCCGGAATTAATTAACGACTGATAACAAGATAATGACAAGTGAGGAGAAGAGAACCTGTATAAACTTGTCATTGGACATCACTTTACTGAAAGCACCTCGGTTCTCACTTTACGTGTCGTTATATCGATCTACATTCCATGGTGATCGATCCCAGGCCAAACCACCACATGTCTGGATGCCATATGGGAATTTCCTGTCATTAGTTTATTGAGGTGATTGAAGTTCCAGCGGTGAAGGAAACAAGACTCCGAGGGTCGCCCCAAACACAGGGAAAGACTGACAGCTGGAAAGGTGATGGATACAAATTCCGCCACTGAGAGAAGTCCGCAGAAATCACGGCCTCGGGTAAAATACAAGCAGATCGGTGAAACCCGCAAAATCCCAGATAAGGATTACAGACAGGAAGTCAATGGGGAACAATTTTTTTTTACAAAATGTTGCAAAATAACATCTAAAGTCCGTCAGATTTGCGACTGGAAAAGTCCGCTGAGAGTCCGGGGAAGCCCACACACGATCAGATTGTCTGCCGGATTTGGTCCGTCGGCGTCCGTCGGACTTTTGTAGCCGACAAGTCCAACCGTGTGTACGCCCCATTACACTCCCCTCCCCCCCAGACTGACAATGCTGCTGTCCAAAAAGGAGCCTCCTGTGCTCCTTCATCCAGAGTGGAGGCGCTCTAATACAGGAGGTGTGTTACTGGTCATATCACAGGTGAAAAAGAGGGGAAAAAATCCCCAAAAAACAAAACAAATGCAGCCATTTTTGGTTTTGTGTTTAATACCGCTTCAACCTCCTCCCACCCGCCGTATAGTAAAATTGTCATTCAAAATGTGACAGCGCTGAAACCTGAAAATTGGCCTGGGCAGGAAGGGGGTAAAAGTGCCTGGTATTAAGCGGTTAAAGATTATGTAAAAGGTAATCTTTTTTTTCACATTTGGGATAGAACATCTATTCTTAAGAAGGGGTTCCTGGAAACCTAGGGCCCCTCCACAGATTGCTAGGGGGTTTAGCTTTAGCTGAGGCTGACTGACCTCCCATTTTTATGGTACAGGGGAACCTTGGATTACAAGCATAATCCATTCCAGGAGAATGCTTGTAATCCAAAGCACTCGCATATCAAAGCGAGTTTCCCCATAGAAGTCAATGGAAACGAAGATAATTTGTTCCGCATTGACTTCTTTTGCATGCAATATCGCATGTGGCCAGAGGTGAGGGGGGCGCCGGAGAGCCTCAGAAATACTCGGGGACAGCTCGGCTGAACTCAGAAACCCTCGGAAAGGCTCGGAGACACTCGAACTCAGTATTTCCGAGTGTTTTCGAGTATTTCCGAGTGATTCCGAGTATTTACGAACGGCTCCGAACCGCTGCGAGTGTCACCGGCGCACCCGCACCTCTGGCCAAATGGGGTACTGCGCACCCCATTGGATTGAATCCTGCTCGTCTTGTGAGACGACACTCGTAAAGTCAGGATTTAAAAAAAAAAAAGTTGCTCGTCTTTCAAAGCGCTTGTTAACCGCGTTACTCGTAAACCAAGGTTTCACGGTATCTACATTCTTCCCGGGGCCAAAGTTACTTGGCAAAGCCAGTGACATGACTTCTTTGGAATCATTCGGCTGTCTATTTTTTTTAGCACAGAAGGTGGAATAAAGAGCCCTGGCAGAGAAAATATACTGACCAATGAAGATGCTCCCCTCTCGGATAGGAGAGATGGGAAAGGGGTGAGGGTCCCTCTTCTGAATCATTTGGCTGTCTACTTTTTAGCACTGAATCTGGAATAAAAAGTCCCTGCAGACATAGCGACCAGACCATAGAGAAGAAGGCTCCTCTATAATGAAAAGACAAAAGGGGGGTGGGGTGGGGGGTGTGGGTGACCCTCTTCTGGGTCATTTGGCTATTTTGATTCTGAAAGCTGAAATAAGGAGCCCTTGCAGAGGAACACTTTCCATAGAGATCATTGCCTGAACAGCACAGAAAAAGAAAAACATTTTTTTTCTTTAGAAAAACTTTATACATTCATTGCAAAAAAAATACAGGACTTTTCTGTCCAATGTCACTCTGGGATGCCAGGTCTAGATATAAAAGTTATATCCAATGAAAGGCACAATAAATATCTAAAAAATGACAAAAACCAATAGCAACCAATTAGAGCTGCACGATTAATCGTCAAGAATCGTTATCGCAATTTTTTTCCCCGTTGCGATCTTGACAAAAGTGTTTCCCGATTCTTTCTATGCAAAGAATTCTCTCTGCTCTTCTAAAGCCACAGCCCTCAAAAGAAAGGAAGAAAAAAAAAAAACGGGCAGTCTGCCAAGAAACAAAACATTCTTTAGCAGTGGAACTTAAACATTGTAACAATTTGTCAAAGGAATAGACTTCTGTGTGTAAATGAGGAAAGTTTAACCACTTAAACATTAAGGCCCCTTTGACACTGGGGTGGGAGGTGCGTCAGCCGCAAAGCGCCGCTATTATTAGCGGCGCTTTACCGTCGTTTTAGCGGCGGTATTCGGCCGCTAGCAGGGGCGGTTTTACCCCCCCCAGCTAAGTGGCTGAGAAAGGGTTAAATACCACCGCAAAGCGCTTCTGCAGATGCGCTTTGCCAGCGGTATAGCCGCGCCGTCCCATTGATTTCAATGGGCAGGAGCGGTGGAGGAGCGGTATACACACCGCTCCTTCACCGCTCCAAAGATGCTGCTAGCAGGACTTTTTTTCCCGTCCTGCCAGTGCACCGCTCCAGTGTGAAAGCCCTCGGGGTCTTTCACACTGGAGACACAGCAGCGGCTGTTTAGGGTCGGTTTGCAGCCGCTATTTTTAGCGCAGTAGCGCCTGCAAACCGCCCCAGCGTGAAAGGGGCCTTAACCTTTTCCTGACATTTGTTGGTTTCAAGTTAAAATCCTTTTTTTTTTGCTAGAAAATTGCTTAGAACCCCCAAACATTATATATATATTTTTAGTAGAACCCCCAGAGAATAAAATGGTGGTTGGTGCCATATTTTATGTCACACTGTATTTGGTCTTTCAAATGTAATTTTTTTGGAAAAATTTACTTTAATGAATTTAGGAAAAAAAAAAAAAAAACTAACCAGTAAAGTTAGCCCAATTTTTTTTGTATAATGTGAAAGGTTTTACGTCACGAGAATCGTGATCTTTTTATTCTAAGCAAAAAAATTGTGATTCTCATTTTGGCCAGAATCGTGCAGCTCTACAACCAATCAGAATTCATCCATTACTGGCAACACTAAAGTCTTATTGGCTTACCAACATGCATACCTCCCAACTGTCCCTGATTTCGAGGGACTGTCCCTGATTTGGAGCAATGTCCCTCTGTCCCTCTTTCCTCCTCATTTGTCCCTCATTTTGGTCTGATCTATATAGATGTATATAAAATGCACTTTTTATCTATCAAAAAGTGTTTCCCAGCACTAAACCTTTCATCTGATTTCTAAATTGCTGCATTTGTAAATTCCAAAAGCCAATATAAAGGAATAGTAATGGTAAAAAAAGCACTTGTGGATTTAATTAACCTTTTTTTTGGGTTAATTCTCCTTAAAGGGGGTGTGGCAGGGGGCGTGTCCTATGCCTACATACATTTTCTAGAAGGTGTCCCTCATTCCCATCTCAAAATGTTGGGAGGTATGCAACATGGGCCTGTTATTCTCTATGAAACTTCTGAGCCTTCTTTATTATTTCTTCATCCTGTTTCTGAATGCGAGGCCATTGGTAGTCAGTTCTTTTTCAAGTTACTTTCTTCACAGAAGAAGTTGCAGCATTAATTCCCTCTCCCTTTGGATAACACGAGCCGTCGTGACATCTGGCCGCCTACTGCACAAAAACACTTCAAATCATTTTTCATTCCAGAAAGAGGAAATGCTCATATGAACCAGACGTATTCCCCGTATGAGCGAGGAAACTCTCACCGCCGCTCGGAATGAAAAGCGGCAGTACGGTGTTCTCACATTCGGAAGGCGCGTACCGTCTGAACAACAATCCTCCGATGAGGAACTCTTTAATAATTTAACGTGCAAAAGTTACATTCTGTGCCGCCTGTTATATTTATAAATGTGTACATTTTATTCTTGTATCTCAGACAGAAGTCTGCACAAAAAGTTCCCAGAGATCACATTCGGAGAAAATGTTTGTCTTTGGTAAAACTTTGCTGCCTTATGGAAAAGATGCGGCAACTCTGCTGCCCTGCGGAGGAGTCGTGGTGCCTCATCTGTCCTGTGAATGGGATGTGGCACCTCTGCAACCCTGCGGATGGAATGTGGCACCTCTGCAACCCTGCGGATGGGATGTGGAACCTCTGCAACCCTGCGGATGGGATGTGGAACCTCTGCAACCCTGCAGACGGGATGTGGCACCTCTGCAATCCTGCGGATGGGATGTGGCACCTCTGCAACCCTGCAGATGGGATGTGGCACCTCTGCAACCCTGCGGATGGGATGTGGCACCTCTGCAACCCTGCGGATGGGATGTGGCACCTCTGCAATCCTGCAGATGGGATGTGGCACCTCTGCAATCCTGCGGACGGGATGTGGCACCTCTGTAACCCTGCGGACGGGATGTGGCACCTCTGTAACCCTGCGGACGGGATGTGGCACCTCTGCAACCCTGCGGACGGGATGTGGCACCTCTGTAACCCTGCGGATGGGATGTGGCAAAGCTACTGTTTTGTGGATTAAAGTGTTACTAAACCCAGTAATATGAAAATAGTTCACCCCTCCACCCCACAGTGCCCACAGCTTCTAAATCTTCTTTTTACGTTAAAATATTGCTACTATATTCTAGTGGCGGCCCGTGTACTGTGGGCGCACGGGCGCCACCCCCCCATCCACGCACCCGGCCCCTTTCAGGACACCGGACACATGGATTCCTATGGCGGGGGTGGTACTTTTTGAAGCACCTGATTAGAGTCAGAGGCTCTAATAGGCTTCAAAATAGGGTGGGCTCGGGGCGCAGAGAGTGCGCCCTGATCCCACCCAATTGTGCGACGATAGTGAATACATTTTCGCTATTTTCACACTAACCTTCCTCCCCGCCAATCAGGAGGCAGGGTATCAGACCTGTTTCCTGATTGGCCAAAGCGCCAGGCCACCCTATTGGATGCCTGGCGCTTAGGAAGAGGAGCGAAGGAGACACGCGCTGGAGCGGAGGTCGCCACCGCTCTGGTGCATTGGAGAGGAGCTGCGGTAAGTCCCCTCGGCTCCGTCAGAGCCGTGAGCCCTGCAAGTGGGGGGGTCGGTGGGCACAGCGGCTGCATATGATGGGCACAAGTGACTGCATATACTGGGCACAAGTGGCTGCATTAGCCGGGCACAAGTGGCTGCATTTGACGGGCACAAGTGGCTGCATATGATGGGCACACGTAGCTGCATATAATGGACACAGTGGCTGCGTTTCATGGGCACAATGGCTGCAATTGATGAGCAAAGTGGCTTCATTTGATGGGCACAGTGAGGCTGCAATTGATGGGAGGGGGTTCAGTATTTTTCAGTTTGTTTGCTCCCCCCAAAAATTTTCAGCACCAGCCGCCACTGCTATATACCTGTTTGGCTTATCTGTATACCACGGTCAGTGATAAACTGCACAGTTTCTCCAGTGCAGAGAGTTCAGGTAGGAGGAGATTTCCACTGCAGCCTGTATACACGCCCACATGTGTGATGCCAATATCATGTGACCTGGCTATCTCTGAGAACAAGTAAGGCTGGCTATACACGGGTCAAATTTCGAAAGAATTTTATTTCAAAAATCTTTCGTTCGAATTTCACACCATTAGTGGGCTGCAGCAACAGCCGATTTTTTTTGTGCGGCAATCAAATTTGAGTTAAAAAGTGAGCGTGTCTCTTGCGCTACTGAAAGTAACTGGAAATGTAGCTAGTGACAGAACTCAAGTGATAAAAATAGTGTATCATATGCAGCAAAACCTAAAAGTGTATCACAAAACACTAAAACATGATAAATCTGGATAAAGTGATCTTGCGCAAAAGATAAATATCAGTATAAAAGCACTGTGATAGGATACCCACCAAATATATTACTGAAAAAGAAAAATGTCTCCATGTGGAGTGAATATAAAAAGTGAGTAATAATAAGTGAATATAAAAATAGTGTGCAAAAATTGCAATACAAGTGTCCAAAATGTGCAAATGTTGAGATACAAATGTGCAAAGTAGCAATAAAGTGTCCAAAATGTTCCTAGAATTACGTGAAGTAATAATTCATCACAAACCCAGAAATAACATAAATGTGAATGGATCCCCAAAATATATATATTGAGGCTAAATAGTCCTCTAAATAGGTGAATAAAGAATTGAAACGTCTGCCATTTTCACAGCCTGATGGATCCAATACAAGTGATGTTGGATTAATACTTAAAAATGTCCATGTATGTTCCTAAATGTTTCGTGAATAGCCTCTTAATGCTAAAATCTCCCAGAACTCTCACCTTATCCTCCCTGGCGGTATGATTATTTCAGATTTTAGGTGCTGAAAGCGGTACCATTATTTTGCACAGAAATTTGGCGTTTTATATTGTAGGCCTGTAATTCTTAGGAATAGTTCACTTAAATCTGTCCAAACAAGAGTCTAGTAGACATCCCGGGTATGATAAAGTTTGAAAAACGAAATAAAAAATTATAATATAATAAATAACTATAAATAATTAAAACACATAATAATATAATAATAATAAAAATTATATAATAATGTAATCAAATCAAAAACACTGAAATTTGCTCAGTTGCAGAATTTTAGCTTTTATTACTTTTAGTGTTTGATGACGGATCTCCCCACAAATCACTATCGCTCAATTCTGCAAGTGATTATAATTTATTATCGCTTTTTTCTAGCTGGTCTAAAGCCACTTTTGATGTAAAGAGACAGTTTTGGTTGCTATGGACAATCTCCAGTTTCCTGGCAGAAAGAACAGTTTTATATATATAAAACTGCATGCAGGACACTGGGCAGACCACTAGGGACAAAGGGGATGTGTAGTTATTTGATACAGAACTGTAATCTGTAAGATTACAGTATGCTGTATCTGTACTGTGTGTTTCACTTTTGAATTTACCGCCGAACTCCGTCCCCGTGCGTCGCAACGCTCGCAGGGAACGGAGCTCGGCACTGTGAATCGAGCGAGACACAGCGGCTCGCCGATCACAGCGGGGAGACATCGCAGGATCCAGGGGACAAGGTAAGTAAACTCTTCCTGGATCCTACGATGCAAGCCCGAGTCTGGCTCGGGGATACCGCTTTTGGTATGTAAAATCCACCCCGAGCCAGACTCGGGAATACCGCCAGGGGGGTTAATAATAGAAGTAAATCCATAAATGATCAAAGCTCTCCACTATCTTCTATGGGCACTTCTTTAGGGTGTATACACGGCAGGTGGGCTCTCAGGTATTCCTCCAATGGACAAGATGATCCGCTCAGTTACCCCAATTTATTCAAAGAAAATGCCTCAGTGAAAAAGGGGGGACAAAGCAAAGAACCCTCCAATAGTGTAGTGTGTTATGGGCCAAACGATATATTTATTAAAAAAACCCAAGTGGACTCTTACATTTAAAACGCTTAAAACAGACAGGGAACAAAATTGGCGTTGTTCAGCGCCTTCTTACGTCACTTCCGGTGTGCGTCTATCCCGGCCAATCCCTACGCGTTACGTCAAGTCTCGTGACTTCATCCCCAGATCAGACATGCATACAAGCACGTGGAGGCCATACAAATTACTGGGTACCATTTTTAGTTCAGTGAAATAGACTAGCGTGCTGCATCATTTTTTTACTTTGATTTTCAGGCAGTCTTTGAATTCAGCTCTCTGTAGGTTAATCATTTTTATTTCCATCAAAGGATGTGGCATCTTTTCGTTCCTACCACATTACCCCGTCCATATCAGTATAGATATCCAGCATGGTATTTTTCCTCATTGAGATCTCATGTGTTTTCAAAGTGTCCCTTTAATTTTTTTGAGCAGTGTATAATTTTTATATTCTTTATATTACTTTTGTGTATTTTGCCATATATATATAATTTTTATATATTTTATATATTTCTATATTACTTTTGTGTATTTTGCCATAAACAGTATACATTTTTATTATTTATTTATTTATAGTTTTTATTTTATTTATTTATATTACTTTTTTGTGTATTTTGATATATACACACACATACATATATAATTTTATATTTAAAAAAAAATATATAGTAAAAAAAACATAAAAAGGTAAATAATACAAATAAAATTATAATTAAGACATCAGTTTAAAAACCATTGTAGTCTCCCTTTAAGATTAGTTTCAAATTCTGACCTCATGCAAGCACATTTTTAAAAAGTACATTTATACAAAGATTCCTATAAGAGAAGTCAGCACATAAAAGCTATACTTGAGACTCTGAAGGCATCTTTTTACTGCATTTTACAGCGAGAGCACTGAGCTTTGCAGACTTAATGACAGTGAGGATGAGATTGCTCGGCAAGACGGCAACTCAGTATAAATCAATTTGCCCAGAAATAATCACATTGAGAGAAAAATTTAAATGCAGCTGCTTGTGCCGAACTGTGCGAATACGTCATCCGGGGTTTGCATAGATTACGTATTACAATATTTATTAAACTCCGGTGGCAGAACAAACCCCAACACAAGAAAATATTTCATTCAAACAAACAATATTTGTCCTCAAAGAGAGAGCCCTGGCATTAAAAGCTGAATTTTTTTTGTAATTTTTTTTTTTTTTTTTAAGCTTTAAGATATTAATGAAAGGAGTGCACTAGAAAGTAATTTACCCAAGTTTCATTTTTATATCAGGAATACTATATTTTAATTCAGATGCGGAACGGCTATGGGATGCCGCAGCAGAGAAAATTAAATATAAAGGGCCAGTCCACACAGGCCGCAACTTCAGCTCTGAGTTGAAGCACTGTTGGGTTCCCAAACAATATCAATATCATGATATACTAGAGCTACTATGCCTTATGTTTTTCCCTTCTGCCTTGCCCCACTCAAGTTTCTACTCACCCCAAATTTCATTCATGGTCCTCACCTTCTCCTTGGATGGTCTAAAACATCTCCCCTCCTATCAGGTCCCAAAAATGTCCTTCCCTCTTGGTTCTACCCAAGTTTCTCCTACCTTCCTATTTCCATTCAAGCTCCTCACCCTCTGCCTTGTTCAGCTTAAGCCTCTTCTCAGATTCCACCTGATCTTGCTCAAGCTCCTGCTCCTCTGTCTGGCCTTTCTTAACCCCTTCCCTTTTGCTACATTTCACTAAGATTTCTTCTGCTTTTCTTAAGCGTTTCCCTCTTTGTCTGGTTCCACTCAAGTTTCCATTCAAGCTCATCAACCCCTCCCTGGTCACTCAATTTCTACCCTCTCTGTCTATTCTTAATCAAGCTCTTTCTCTTCTGCAGCAATCCACAAGGGATCCTCCCCTTTTGCCCGTTTTAACTCAAGCAACTCCCCTTTTACCTGATCCTTCTAAGCTGTCTTCCCTTTTGTCTGGCCCTAGTTATACCTGGATTCATTTGAGCTCCTAACCTTCTACCTGGACCTCCAACCTTCTCCTTTTCTGATGGTTCTTACTCAAGCTCCTCAACTTCTGCAACATCCCAAAAGGGTCCCCCCTGTCTTATCATACCCAAGCATCTCCCCTTTTCCCTGGTCCTAAGTATGCCTGGTTTCATTTGTGTTTTTCTTCTACCTGCTCCCTCAAGATCCTCCTTCCCTGTCTGTTTTTACTCAAGCTCCTCCCTTTCTGCCATGTCCCATAAGAGTTGCTTTTTCTTTCTCTTATTCAACCCAAGCTTTCCCCTTTTTGCCTGTCCCTCTCAATTTTTTCCCCTTTTGCCTTGCCCTAAATATGCCTGGTTCCATTTAAGCTACTCACCCTATCCCTGGTCACTCAAGTTCCTCCTCTGTTCTGTTTTTAATCAAACTTCTTTCCTTCTGTCACATCTGCCACATTCCTTCCTGTTGGTCTTATCCAACCTAAGCTTCTCCCCTTTTACCGATCCCTCTTAGGGTTCTCCCCTTTTGCCTGGCCTTAAGTATGCCAGGTTCCATCTAAGCTGTTCACCGACTGTCTAGTCACAAGCAAGTTCCTCACCCTATGTCTGGTCTTAAGACCCTCCCCTTCTGTCAAGTTTCACAAAAGCTCCTCCTCTTTTCCTTGTTCCAAGTCGGGTGCCACTCAAGCTTGTCCCCTTTTGCCTAATCCTAACTATGCCTGACTCTGCCTGGTTCCACCTAAGTTCTTCACCTTCTGTTTGGTTACAAACAAGCTCCTCACCCTCTGTCTGATCTTGCTTGAGCTTCAGCTTTTCTGCCAAGTTCCACAAAAGCTCCTTCACCTTTCCTTGTTCCACTGCCACTCAATTTTCTTCCCTTTTGCACAGTTCTAACTATGTTTGGCTCCCCCTGGTTCTATCTAAGCTCTTCACAGATTGTCTGGTCACAAGAAGGTTCTTCACCCTCTGTCTGGTCTTACTTAAGCCTCTCAACTTCTGCAAAGTTCCACAAAATCTCCTTCTTTTTTCCTTGTTCCAAGTCTGGTGCCACTCAAGCTTTTTCCCCTTTTGCCTAGTCCTAAGTATGCCCGCTCTGCCTGGTTCCACCTACAGTAAGTTCTTTACCAATTGTCTGCTCACAAGCAGGTTCCTCACCCCCTGTGTGGTCTTACTTAAGTCCCTCCCCTTCTGCCAAATTCCACACAGCTCCTTCTCTTTTCCTTGTTCCAAGTCTGGTGCCACTCAAGCGTTTTCCCCTTTTGCCTAGTCCTTACTATGCCTGGCTCTGCCTGGTTCCACCTGGTCCCACCTAAGTTCTTCACCCTCTGCTTGGTCACAAGCAAGCTCCTCACCCTCTGTCTGGTCTTAAGTGCCTCCCCTTCTGTCAAGTTCCGCAGAAGCTTCTTCCCCTTTCATTGTTCCAAGCATGGTGCTACTCAAGCTTCTTCCCTTTTGCATAGTCCTAACTATGTCTGGCTCCCCCTGGTTCCATCTAAGCTCTTCAACTTCTGCTTGGACCCACTCATACTTCTCCCAGTGTGCCTTGTCTTACCTAGCCTGGTCTCACTCAAAACCATCCCCATCACCTCGATCCTATCAAAGCTACTCTCATTTCACTAAACAACTCATTTTCTAAATCCACACTTTTGCCCTTTTTCCACCAAAATCCATTTCATGTCTCTCTAAGCCACACAAGTCCCTCTTTTATCAGATCCAAGTCCCTCCCTCTGCGGCACCCTTTAACTGACAGACCAACATTTATGCCCCCAGTTATTTAAAAATGAAGCTTATTAAAAAGTAACACAATTGTAACACATTATAGTTTTATATATCATTGTGCAAAAAAAAAAGTACTCCATAAATAAAAAAGATAATAATGCATTATAAACACAAATATAGTCCTAAAAACATCACAGAGTTACGAGGCTATAAACCACTAAACAGTGAGAAATCATTTTAAATCTTGGATTTTGCTGCATATGTATAAAACTTTATTACATTTACATCCTTAAAAAAGTAAAAAATATAAAAAGCCATATAATGGATGCCAGCCAATTTTCGCACTGTACATATTAACTTTTACAGCGGCTGTACCCGACACCTTTATCAACAGTTACTAATGAGATCTTCGGCATTTTGTGGCAGGTTGATTGGCCCGACGTCTTATTAACGAATCCATCTTTAATTAAAAACCTGCCAGCGCTTTTGCATTATAACTCAGAAAAAAAAACATTTATGGATTGTAACAAATTCATTCCGCATTATATAAAATAAATAATTAAGATAACCTTTTTCTTTTCAAATAAATTTTATTTGTTTGCATGTTTATAGTCCCTTGAGATAAGATTGGATTTTTTGGCACAATCTTCAGAGCTGCATTGCTCTTAAAACCCCAAAATGTGTAATTTATTTTGGGGTGTCTTACGGCTGACGTTAAAAAGGCTAATAGTTATGTAGCTTATGTAGCTTTTGTTATGTATACTTGTGTTGAGCTTTTTTTTTTTTTTTTTTTTTTTTTTTTAATATAATGAACAAACTGGTCTTATTACTGCTTCATGTGTTAATGTTAAAGTCTTATCCTCTGCAAATCAGATAGCATACAGTGCCTTGAAAAAGTATTCACACCGCTTGACATTTTCCACATTTTGTCATGTTACAACCAAAAATTTAAATGTATTTTATTGGGATTTTATGTGATAGACCAACATAAAGTGGCACATAATTGTGAAGTGGAAGTAAAATGATAAATGGTTTTCAAATTTTTTTACAAATAAATATGTGAAAAGTGTGGGGTACATTTGTATAGCGCCCCCCGGAGTCAATACTTTGTAGAACCTCCTTTCTCTGCAATTACAGCTGCAAGTAATTTTGGGGATGTCTCTACCAGCTTTGTACATCTAGAGAGGGATATTTTTGCCCATTCTTCTTTGCAAAATAACTCAAGCTCTGTCAGATTGGATGGAGGGCGTCTGTGATCAGCAATTTTCAAGTCTTGCCACAGATTCTCAATTGGATTTATGTCTGGACTTTGACAGGGCCATTCTAACACATGAATATGCTTTGATCTAAACCATTCCATTGTAGCTCTGGCTGTATGTTTAGGGTCGTTGTCCTGCTGGAAGGTGAACCTCCGCCCCAGTCTCACATCTTTTGCAGACTCTAACAAGTTTTCTTCTAAGATTGCCCTGTATTTGGCTCCATCCATCTTCTCATCAACTCTGACCAGCTTCCCTGTCCCTGCTGAAGAATAGCATCCCCACAACATGATGCTGCCACTACCATCTTTCACAGTGGGGATGGTGTGTTCAGGGTGATGTGCAGTGTTAGTTTTCTACCACACATAGCGTTTTGCTTTTAGGCGAAAAAGTTCAATTTTGGTCTCATCTGACCAGAGCACCTTCTTCTACATGTTTGCTGTGTCCTCCACATGGCTTCTCACAAACTGCAAATGGGACTTCTTATGGCTTTCTTTGAACAATTGCTTCCTTCTTGCTACTCTTCCATAAAGGCCAGATTTGTGGAGAGCACGACTAATAGTGTAGGCTGGAACAGGTAGGAGGACTAGAATGCAAGTGGACCGCAGCGGCGTGTGACGTCACCAGAAGTGATGCAATGTGTTTCTGAGCTTAAAAAAGGAGCGTGCCTGTCACAACCATCGGCAGAGCGCATGCTTGCAAACAGCAAATGGGACTTTTTATGGCTTTCTTTCGCCAATGGCTTTCTTCTTGCCACTCTTCCATAAAGGGCAGATTTGTGGAGAACACGACTAATAGTTGTCCTATGGACAGATTCTCCCACCTGAGCTGTGGATCTCTGCAGCTCCTCCAGAGTTACCATGGGCCTCTTGGCTGCTTCTCTGATGAATGTTCTCCTTGCCCGGCCTGTCAGTTTAGGTGGACGGCCATGTCTTGGTAGGTTTGCAGTTGTGCCATACTCTTTACATTTTCGGATAATGGATTGAACAGATCTCCGTGAGATGTTCAAAGCTTGGGATAGTTTTTTAATTTTTTTAACCACTTCCCACCCGCCGGCCGTCATATGATGTCCTTGAATTTGTGCGGGTATATCTGAATGATGCCTGCACCCACATGACAAAATGTGGAACATTTTAAGCAGTATGAATACTTTTTTTTCAAGGCACTGCATAAACCTAGGACGTGGGAGGAAATTCTACAATGGGATTAGGATATTTTGGCTCCATTCACACTTCTGCGACTCCAAAGCCACATGACCGCGTGAGTTTGGAGTGCGGCTTTGATGCGACTTTTACACTCTCTGGCACTCAAGCCGCATCAAAGTAGTGCGGGAAACTTTTTTAAAGTTGTTGCAACTTTAAGTCACATAGATTTGAATGGGTTCCAATGAAATGAATTGGCTGCGACTTGTCATTTGACTTTATGTCTCCAAAGTCGCATGACAAGCCACACAAGTGTGAGCAGAGCCTTAACCCTAAATACGTTGTTGCACATGCTCCTGTAATGTAAAAAAAAGTGTGATTTTTCAATGAAAGCACAAAATTAATCTGCTTATATTTCGCATTTCCTCTACTCAACAAGGTGTTAATGATTAAAAAAAATCCTTTTCATCACATAACTTATTTTTATGAAATCACTGGGTCTCTATGCATCTCTGTGCGGTGCAGGCTGATCATGGCTGGTGGGAGGGGCTGGCAGGGTGCTGTATATACAATGTATTTTCATCTGCGATCCTGACAGTTACGTTTCTTGTTTTTCAACAGAACAAGCTGTCCAGCAAAATGTAACTCTAAAGCCACGTACACACGATCGGATTTTCCAACGTGACCGTGTGTACGCTCCATGGGACAATTGTCAGATTTTCCGTGGACAAATGTTGGATGGCGGGCTTTAAAATTTTCCACAGACAAATGTCTGTTGTCGGATTTTCCGATCGTGTGTACACAAGTCCATCGGACAAAAATCCAAAGTACAAACACGCATGCGCAGAAGCAAAGAGGAGCCAGAAGCGGTCAGTCTTGTAAACTCGCGTTCGTAATGGAGAATTAACATTCGTGATGCGGCAAATTATGAAAACTCGAAATGCAGCGCACAATTCTCTTCTTCTATAATGGGATAATAATGAAGCTGCTTTGCTGGTGATACTGATGGAGTTTATTGCAAACAAATTTTCAAAGGCTTTTTTTTTTTTCTAGTGATATCAAGAATAAGATTATTATGCTTGTTATTTATTTATTTATTTTTTGGGCAAGTTACTACAACACCATTATCCTGTAGTTTTTAAGACCAAAGATACAACTATGTTGGTGTCTCTTGTCAATTTTACATTGTATTTTTTTAAATGTAACTGCCGACTCCCAAACTGTCATTTGAAGTAAAACACATAGCCAAGTGTTATTCTACACAATTTTTTTTTATTGTGCATTAAAAAAAGAAAACAAATAAAATTAGACATGCTATCTGCCAATAGAACTTAACCAAAAAGTGCATTCTATGCATCCAAAAATATAGAAAATATAACAAATCAAATCATTATTATTCAACCAAAAAATAAAATAAAAGCCTCATGCATGTGTCCTGCTTCTTAATATAGGGGGTCACCAATGCCAAGAGTTGGTGAAAGCAGGGGTCCGTCATCCGGAGATAATTCCGAAAATCATCCGGATTATTCTCCTGGAGCTCCCGCAGCAAAGGCATATGACATAATTGGTCACTATTAATAAAGCAACCAATTTTTGGTCCAAGAAATCCTCCTCCTCCTGTTCCTGGACTGGACTTGGGTCAAAGCAATAACTCCAAGGCCAATAATAAATAACACGTTATCTCCTCCGATTCCGCAACATGGCTGGTTGGTGAACGGCCGTTCAGAAATGAACTGAAAAGCGCGAAATGAAAAGCACGAAATGAAAAGCGCGAATCAACACTCACCAAACTTCTATTAACACGAAATTAGCAGAAGGAGCCCAAAGGGTGGCGCTAAAGAGCTGAAAAAACAACGTAATACGTCACTACGTTCGTGTTTGTTCGCAGACAATTGTGTGTCGTTTGTATGCAAGACAAGTTTGGGGCCCACGCCCTTCAGACAAAAGTCAGCGGTTTTATCGGCGGAAATCGTGTGTATGAGGCTTTAGGCCCCTTTCACACATGCTGTCCGTTTTTCAGGTGGACTTGATTGGACGCTCCATTCACCCCTATGGAGCGACGGATGTCAGCGGTAAAATGTCCACTGACAACTGCTGCTATCCGATCCGGTCCGCCAAATTCAGACGGATGGAGACCCTATTTTCCATCCGTCTGGCGGATCGGATGAAATTGGACAGGCGGATCCGTTTTCATCCGATCTCCCCATAGAGGAGAGCGGGGCTCTGACAGGTCCGTCTCTGCACGGTGAGTGGAGACGGACCTGTCATCCCCCTGCTCAGCGGGGATCAATGGTTCGAGTCCGTCAAAACGGACATGCCCAGAGATGAGACAAACCATTTACCACTGACATGGGTGCTTACAATGATCATAAAGGAAAAACCTTTATCCCAAAAGGTAAAAAAAAATGTTTGCTGTAACTGATTGTAAAGTGTTAGCTAGAGTTTGACTTCAATTTTCTAGTGTATTTAAATCTGCTAATATATCTAACATTCCCTCCCCCAAGACTGACAATGCTGCTGTGCACCCTGTGCTCCTTTATCCACTCTAATACAGGAGGTGTGTTACTGGCCAGATCACCAGGTGATAAAAGCTTAAAAAAAGGTGTACAGACCCCGGAACTCAGCACAGGGATGGTGGGAACCCCTCATAATAGGCACAGCAGGTGTACAGGCCTAGTAACTCAGCACAGGGATGGTGCCATTCTGCTCCTTGACAGTGAGGTGTGAGGTTGCTGGTTCCTTTGCTCCTGTGCTTCCAGAGACCAGGGGCTAGAGTTGCTTCTCTGCCCCAGGAGGGATGCTGGATCCTGGGAAGGACCCTGGCGGGGGCCCCCTGGATTGGCCTGTGGAAGATACTGGGCCTGGCCCAAGGAATGATGAGTCCCTGTCTGCCTTTAGACAGAGGATTGTTGGAAAGCTGAAACGGATTGAGAAAGAAGAGGAGAAATTGTTGGTTTTGATGGCTGAATTTAGGAAGAAAAAACAGATTTGTGCCAAACTATACAGCAAGAAGAGCCTGGCTCCGAGGCCTTAGTTGAAGGACTTGGAACAAGCTGTGAAGAAGCAGAAAGAATTGGTGAGCTCTCTGAAGGAGAATAGTGGAATATTTAAAGAAAAATACAGAAATGAGGAACGATTCAATCGAATGAGGAGAGGAGCCGCTTCCTGCATGGAAAGTGACTCACTCAGTGAGGAGATGCAGGTACCGACAGAGTCAGCAGAGAGTGAGAAAGTGGGGCCGGAGGATGAGCCCAACTCTTCAACACCTCAGACATCTACTGAGCCCATAATGGCAGAGGCCTCTGTCCCCCTCACTCCCCACCAATATGGAACATCTGAGCAGGAGGTTGAGGGTAGTACTGGCATGCTGGAATTCATCTGTAAGCTGGAATCCCCTCCGGGTGTGGATTCCCCAGATGATGATGAGAAGATGGACACTGTTCCTCACCTTGTGAAACAGAGACCTTGTCAGAGAAGGGTCTTTTCCAGCCGCATTCGCCATGGTCCTGTGCGCGTGCGTGGTGGATTTGCGCTCTGGCGTGCGCGCGGTCCGATGGAGCGGAGCACACGTGTGCGCGATAGCACACGGGTGCGTGCAGTAACTCGCGCACGCCCGTTATGACGCTCTGGCGGGGCTATTTAAAGAGGCTTCAGCGCCCAGACGGGTTGCTGGTTTGTCGTCAGCTCCTGTTTGTTCCTGCTTCCTGTTTATGCTTACCTGATTTCCTGTTGTGACCCGGACCGTTCCCACTACGCTACTTCTCTCCTGGATTGACCCTCGGCCTGCTTAACGGACTCTGCCTTGCTTGCCTCCAGTGGTTGACCCTCGGCCTGTTTAACGGACTTTGCCTTGCCTTCCTCCAGTGTTTGACCCTCGGCCTGCCTAACAGACTCTGCCTTGCTGGCCTCCAGTGTTTGACCCTTGGCCTGCTTAACGGACTCTGCCTTGCTTGCCTCCAGTGTTTGACCCTCGGCCTGTTTAACGGACTTTGCCTTGCCTTCCTCCATTGTTTGACCCTCTGCCTGCTTTAATGGACTTGCTTTGCCTGTCACCTGTGTTTGACCCTCTGCTTGTTTTCAGATTTGCTGACCCCACCTAGCATCGGGTCCTCAGCCAGTTCCAAGACTCCTGCACCCCCAGATCCGGCTCTGCAGTCTTCTACAAGGAACTCTATACCTGCTGGTGGCCCGTGCTCCTTAGTGCCACCCATTCCCTGTATCATCCCAAGGGGACGGGGTGCACGTAGTTGCAAGGGCGGACCGCTTTCGGCATCTCGGCCTTGGTAAGTACTTTCCTGACAGACCTGTAGTGAGAGCAAGATCCACCATGAAGTCTGCATCAGATGGGGGGAAGTCTGATCCCACTGTCAGCCATGACATCGCAGAGGTAACAGCACAGCAAGCAGGTACAGTGTGTGTGCAGGATGGTGATGTGGACTTTGTTAATGACAATGAGCTTGCTGAGGGTTGTAGTGCTATGGGCAGTCAGCCCAGACCCATAGACAGTGTGCAGCATGAAATGCAGTCTGAATTACTAGCTGAAAACAAAGCTTCAGATGGAACTGGTGAGAGTAACTGTCAGCTTCTGGGGGAAGAGTCTGCAGAGAGGAGCTCCATGGACAATACAGAGACTTTGCCTGGACCAGACACAGCGGCTGTTCCTGTGAACGGTGGAAGAGATGCTGGGAGCAGTAGTGCTACAACTCTCCAGGAGTCTGCAGTAATTAAGACTGTGATTGATCCCAGGAGAGAAGCTGAGTATTCAGAGCAGGGGGAGATGGAGGGTCCTTCCTCTGCTAATCAGAAGACTTCTATCCGAGCTGATTCAGACTCTCTGCCGGCAGGTTTGAATGTGTCTAAGGACAAGACTGCAAATGATGCTGGTGTAAGAAAAACTTATGCTGGTGTTGCTGCTACAGGATCTGGGAAGGGGCAGCAAGTAGGGAAGGAATATGAAAATGTTTTATCTTCCTCCCTGTTTAAAAGGAGGAATGTTGTTCAGTTAAAATGGGAGGGCGGTGGAATCCCCCCACATAGCAGGGCAGTGGTGGATAAGATTTTGCAGATGGGGTTCAGGCCTGCACACTTTTGTAAACTTTTCCGGTTGCTATAAATATGTATATGAGGCTCACTCCTTTGAAGATAGTGAGATTCGTTTTTGTTCTTTCTCTGTTACAATTTTGAACCTCGTGTGTGTCCTGAAGAAGCCGCACGGCGAAACGCGTAGACGCATAACGTATAAGGGCTCAATGTACAAATTGTATCATTTGATTCATGTTTTTATCTTTTTTTGTCTTTTGAACATTATCTATGAATTGATGTACTTTTTTCAATAAATATTTTGATTCAATATTAGTTGTGTTACTTTCCCCATTGTTTCCATGCCTACAAAGTCCGATGGTTACTATTTAGTATCCCCTCTTTTTCTCTCGTATTTACGGATGTGGCAATCTGAGTGCTTCTCCCCTTTTTCCAAAGACCTGTGAACTCAACACAAGGATGGTGGGAACCCCTTATAATGGGCACAGCAGATGTACAGACCCAGGAACTCAGCACAGGGATGGTGAGAACCCCTCATAATGGGCACTGCAGGTGTACATACCTGGTAACTCAACACAGGGATGGTGGGAACCCCTCATAATGGGTACAGCAGGTGTACAGACCTGGGAACTCAACACAGGGATGGTGGGAACCCTTCATAATGGGCACTGCAGGTGTACAGACCTGGGAACTCAGCACAGGGATGGCGAGAACCCTTCATAATGGGCACATCAGGTAGGTGTGCAGAACAACTAATGCTGCGTACACACGACCGGACTTTCCATCAGAGCAGACTCTGACGGTTTTTCCGACTGAGTTCCGCTGAAACTGACTTGCCTACACACGATCACACCAAAGTCTGTTCATTTAGAACGCGATGACGTACGACGGGATCTAGAAAAAGGACGTTCAATAGCCAGTAGCCAATAGCTGCCCTTGCGTCCTTTTTGGTCCGTCGGACTAGCATATAGACGAACGGTTTTCCCGATAGGTGTTGAGTCCGTCGGAAAGATTTATAACATGTTCTATTTCTAGGTCCGTCAGAATTTTAGAAAGAAAAAGTCTGATGAAGCCCACACACGATCGTAATGTCCGACGGAATGATTCCATTGGACATTTTCTGCCGGAAAGTCCGGTCGTGTGTACGCGGCATAAGGCAGCATCCACCAAAGTATAATTTTTTTATACCTTTAAGTAGAAACTTCGCACTCAAACCTAGAACTATTTTTGTGAAAAACCCTCATATTAAAGCATTCAGATTGAAACTGTTGGTCTTGGCTAGACTTTCCGGCTGAGTCCCAGCTGAACCAAAATTGTAAAATTGCTTTTCTGTTCCTTCTTTTTCTTAATTCTCCTAACAATTATTCATTATTCTTCTCTGTACAAAGGATTGTTACTAAGGGAACAAGGCTCTTAATTTAACCATTGTCTAACATCTCCAAATTATCAGAGCTACCAATTTGTGTCCGATGTCCTTCAGATAGACATCCATCACCGAGACTTATATTAATTTAGACCAGGCCGCTGCTAATGCGCCTTTCATGTTGAATCCGCGGAGCTCGCTGTGCGATCCAATTGTTTATCTTTCCCGCATTAACACCCCGCTCAGATCGTAATCACTTTTGGGACTCCCCTTCTCCTCCGGATCTTCAAGCTTTCGATCACTTAACTGCCATTGACCTTGAGAAGCTCATTAGCATCATTTTGGCGTGAGACATTAATGCGCAATGTGAAACCAGAAAGTGCGAAATGATTCGGGCAGCAGACGGAGCGAGTTCAGTTTCAGAAATTAAAAGTTATTTATGACATTATGACAAGATCTGACGCTTCTCAAATCGCATCGACGGCTGCCTCCCCCGGTCTCTACTGATCATTAATAACATCTGTTCCCGTCACCCTGCGTCCCAAACGAAAATCCATCACGGGCCGTTCACATCTCACGAGGAAAATCAAAATTGGCATGTTTTATTGATGGCGCGGCTACCTGTCAAGTCGCTGGAGGACAAAACCTGAGACTCAGAAGTACGAGGCGAAAGGGAACGGCGGTTTTGCTTCGTAGAATTACTCAACCACTTACGCCTGTTTAGCTGTAAATCGCTGTCTGTTTTATTCTCGCACCAGAAATTGACAAACCGATATATATTTTTAATGGAATGGATGGTTTTCATAGCAGCCTGTTGTTAATAAAATATCAGCTGCTGCGCTGAGCTCTCGTTCTATTGATGTCGTATGTAATGCCCCGAACAGGATGAAGCCGAAAGTTAGCCTCAGGGTTCTCCAGGATCTTTGATTTGTTGATCGATGATGATGGTGATATCAATCGCAACTCCATACTAGTATCTTTTTGTACTTTGTTTTTATTTGAAATGTATGTTCCCTGTGTGTATAAGACCTAACAGTCATACACATGTGGAAACAATCCAAGGCATGTTCTACTTTTTGCAGCTACAGTGCCTTGAAAAAGTATTCATATCCCTTAAAATTTTCCACATTTTGTCATTTAAAAACAAAAACATGATTGTATTTTATTGGAACTGTATGTGATAGACCAACACAAAGTGGCACATAATTGTGAAGTGGAAGGAAAATGATAAATGGTTTTCAATTTTTTTTTACAAAATAAATATTTGAATAGTGTGGGGTGCATCTGTATTCAGCCCTCTTTACTCTGATACCCCTATCTAAAATCCAGTGAAACCAATTGCCTTCAGAAGTCACTTAATTAGTAGAGTCCACCTGTGTGTAATTTAATCTCAGTATAAATACAGCTGCTCTGTGAAGCCCTCGGGGGTTTGTTAGAGAACCTTAGTGAACAAACAGCATCATGAAGGCCAGGGAACCCACCAGACAGGTCAGGGATAAAGTTGTGGAGAAGTTTAAAGCAGGGTTAGGTTATAAAAAAATATCCCAAGCTTTGAACATCTCATGGAGGTCTGTTCAACCCATCATCCGAAAATGGAAAGAGTATGGCGCAACTGTGAACCTACCAAAACATGGCCGTCCACCTAAACTGACAGGCCGGGCAAGGAGAGCATTCATCAGAGAAGCAGCCAAGAGGTCCATGGTAACTCTGGAGGAGCTGCAGAGATCCACAGCTCAGGTGGGAGAATCTGTCCACAGGACAATTATTAGTCGTGCTCTCCACAAATCTGACCTTTATGGAAGAGTGGCAAGAAGAAAGCCATTGTTGAAAGAAAACCATAAGAAGTCCATTTGCAGTTTGCGAGAAGCCATGTGGGGGACTCGGCAAACAGATGAGACCAAAATGGAACTTTTTGGCCTAAAAGCAAAACGCTACGTGTGGCGGAAAACTAAAACTGCACATCACCCTGAACACACCATCCCCACCGTGAAACATGGTGGTGTCAGCATCATGTAGTGGGGGTGCTTTTCTTCAGCAGGGCTACAGGGAAGCTGGTCAGAGTTGATTTAAAGATGGATGGAGCCAAATACAAGGCAATCTGCCTCCGGAGTTGTCCCTAGGAAGAAGGGAAACTGCTGGGAAATGTTGTTACACCCCGAGTGAGGGATTGATGGACTTTGGGGCTCCAAAGACACTGGGGTGTTTAGTCAGTTAGGTAGAATAAGCTGTGGCAAAGAGGGCAGGTTTTCACCTTAAAATTCAATAAAGGACTGAAAAGTACACAAGGACTGTTTTCTGAATATGCTGGCCACCAGGTGGCGTGAGAATGCCAGCCTGAGTGAGCCATTGTTCACATTATATAACTGTTTTATAGGAATTGCTAAGTACACTTCTTTAGGTCTGTTATGGAAAAGGGGTAGCACCCTCAGATGGGAGTGGGGCCCAGTTTTCACATCTGTACGCATGTTTAGATATGTCATAAGGTGTATTTACACTGCTTTGCTGCTATCGGCTGAGGGTAATTAATGTTTACTCAACACATATATATATATTTATATATATATATATATATATATATATATATATATATATATATATATATATTTATATATATATATATAGCACTGTGTTATTGTAGGGATAGGATGTATTTCTATGCTGTCTATTTTCTGTTTCAGGTGCTCCTGCACCCCATGCATCTTCCTTGGCTAAGGAGAGACAGTAACTTCAGCTTTTATAACCAAGCTAATATTTTCTATATTTTTCCAGGTGTACACAATAGATAGATAGTTAGGATATAAGGCTACTGTTTTATATTTTCCTCTTCTATATGGTTCAGGTGGTACGTCACACGTAAAACTGTATATATTATCTGCTATTTATATGCCATTGTGTAAAATGCCACTTGCCTATGTATATACACTGTTATTTTTTTCATGTGGTACACCACGTCTTGTTGTTATTTTTTTTTTCTCTTCTCTCCTTGTTTGCCCACCTATCCCAGTTTTGCCAGGACATCCACTCTCGGGCTTGAGAGTTAAATTCTTTTCTTGCAACTCCGAGACGGGGAGGAGGATGTAGCACTCTGGTGTTTAGGCAGGGTTGCTAGTAAATTTAGTTTGCCAGGGGGTATTTGCCCTGGTTAATTGATAGTAGATCCACTGATTCCTCTCTAGTTCTGGACTTGCTGCACCTTCTCTCTTCTGTCGCTAGGTGGCGTTATGCTGGTGACATTGGATAGACAAGGGCTTAGCAAGGTCAGGTTATGAATGGATGGGGTGTCTCAGCCAATTGGCGGGGGTTTCTTCAGCCCTTGGCCTGCTGGGAGAGCCTATTTATTTGAGTGGAGTCAGGTGCTCGGGGTTCTGTGCCACCTGGACGGCTGTCTGACTGGACGTGTGTTATGCTTCCCCGGGCTGCTATGCCATAAGACTGAGGCCTATCCCGAGGACATCTGACTCCTAGGCTGTCTGAGGACCCATCCAGAAGCAGGAGAAGCAGCGCAGGGTTGGGACTGCAGGGTTGGAGTCCAACCAAGAGTAACGTTTCAGCCGGATGGGGAACCAGTTGTGGTCGGAGGTAGAGGGGAAGCTGTTGCCACTAAGGGACCATCCACCTTTTTACCGGAGACCACTGTGAGTAAGCTGGAGCCAGTACCAGAGAAATCTTCTCACCAGCCGGGGACAGTGAAGAAGTGGGTAAACTTCAGCAAGTGCCAAGCCAGGGACATAGCGGGACAGCAGAGGTGATGCTTGAGGAGCATAAGTGAGTGCCAAGCCAGGGACCTAGCGGGTCAGCAGCAGTGACACTTGAGGAGTATCTGTGAGTGCCAAGCCAGGAACTCAGCAGGGAAGTGGGGGTGACGCTTCAGTATACTGAGTTATGGAAGTGGAAGAGCTCCAGGGGATCCAGTGGCAATTGGGTCTAGAGTCTAGTGAGAGACTGGGAGCTCGGTGAGTGAAGACCTACAGTGAGAGACTGTAGAGTGCGAGGAGAACTATTGTGTTACCAATAGTTAATTACAACCACCGTTAGTGACTGTTACAAGATTTGTTGCCATAGGAGACAGCGGTCCTACCGATACAGAAGTGGTGTCCGGCTGGAGGCCTTCCACTACATAGCTGTCTACCTATAGAAGTTTCTGAGTCTGCCAATTGTCATTGCATCTACTTAAGGGTGTCCTGGCCCTGACCCTCTCTCCCACAGTTCTTGTTCAAAAGACAATAAATCTCTTTGCATTCAAAAAGTGTCTGGTGCCCATCACTTCAGCTTGTATTTGTTGCAAAGTATGATTGCTGGGTGGGGCGGAGTCAATTCAGATCAGACGTTGTGAAGTAACAGGAACTGGCTTCTTTATTGTAACATAACCACACTAGGAAAGATGTCACCTCACATGGTAAGAAAAAACACAGACAGGAAAAAGAAAAACCAACAAGTACAACACTATGTATAGGAAATACAACACATCATAGAAAAATGCATAGCATATCATATCACTGAGCATTAGCGACATCTAGTGTCCTGTTTTTGAACTGCAATCAATAGGCTAAGCTGAAAGTTGTTGTATCTCCAACAGTATTACACCCACCATGCCTTGTAACCCACTCTACAGAGAAGGATGTCAGGTCTCTAGAGGTCCGGGACTTTGCTACATTTATTTGTAAAAAATGTTGAAAACCATTTATCATTTTCCTTCCACTTCACAATTATGTGCCACTTTGTGTTGATCTATCACATAAAATCCCAATAAAATACATTTACGTTTTTTGGTTGTAATATGATAAAAGATTTGGAAAAATTCATAGGGCTGTGAATACTTTTTCAAGGCACTGTATAAGTGGTATGTTTCATGCAATAGTCATAATTGACAATGTACTGAGTATGGTGACAGGTAGAACCCACATCCGTTTTGTATTGGCAGCCTTTTGCATTAATGGATTGTGGAGGGTTCCCTCACCAGAAGTTCTCATATCTTTAGGACCTAGCGCGGTAGCTCTTTGGTGCTGTGTATTGACCGGCACATCTGCAGAAAGACCTCGCCTCCTGTACGCATAGAAAGGTAGAAGATTCAGGAATGGAACGTCACATGACCACAAATTTGGGTGAATGGTCCCTTATATAGAGAACATCGCCGCCGCTGAAAAATTATTTGTCTGCGATGTCCCCTTTAACCGAGCGCATGCAGCAAAAGCTCATGTATTCCATCGGAAACATTGTGTCTGCATTACCTTGTACACGCTGATTATTTTCCCTACCCCCCTTCCTGTCCTACAATAAAATATTATTACATAACGTGTCAGTTAAATGGAAAATGAGGCGTAGTAGAGCATCAACACAGCTAATGTGGTAATAGAGGGGGACACGAGATCTGCTAATAAATTTGCATATTATACACTCAACAAGCAGATTGAAATTCCGCTGTATAATAATTACCGTAAATAGAGATAATTATACATGCTGAATGCTTCTGGTAATTAAACCGCTGTACACACTGTCTGTCAGAATCCGGAATAAATAAAGACGGGGAACAAAACGCAGCGGAGGGGAGCGCGGTCTGGCAGGCGCCAGGATTACAGATCTTTTGTAATGAAAGGACTCTGCTCAGATGGCGGAAAAAAAAAAATAGCACACTGTTTTAAAGTGGCCTCAAAGGATTTGCTATGTTATAGGGATCCAGAAATATTAATTGTGCTTGCCCAGTGCGCTGAAAAATGAGGGACGATGCATCAGCTTCCTGCTCATTTCAAAAGTGGAAAAAAAAATCCCTTTAGATGTGCATATTCCAGTGAGGGAGCTGGACACTGCATGTGGTAGTCTTTAGTTATGCAGTCTGAGTGCTCACCAGTTGCTTGATTACTTTCTCAGACCTGCTTCTGAACAATAAAAAAGCTGATCAGCATAGCTAAAGTCTACCCTACACCATCAAGTGGCTAGCAGGGAGGAACATGCTTGTCTAAAGGGATATCAGGGATGTGTTCTTTCGCTCGAGGTCGTCACTCCTCATCAGTTACACACTCTGTCTTTTTGTCTGAATGTGTGACTACAAAGGGAGATATTGAGAGAGCAGAATGAATTGTAGACGCGGGCATTAAGGAATTGAATGCAGATGGGGATCTCCGTAACAGTTATAAGATATTTAAATAGGCTAAATAAATGCAGGATTTTAAAGAAACAAGAAGAAACAATTGTGAATTGAACCTTGAAGCAGAGCTCTGAAGAAACCAGCGTCCATTGGCTGGTGAAAAGCGTCAGCGGTGTGACGTCAGCACGTCACTGGAAGACGCTCGCTCTTTGACATGAGTGTCAGCACGGAACAAACAGCTGATGACTTGTTGTTTTTTTTTCTTCCGGATCTACGTCGAAACATATGGAGGCAACGAACACTCTATGAGGGGTTTTCCCTCCCTGGTCGAATATACCGGTCGAACACTTTTGTTGGCTAATGCAGAGCGAGGCTCCTAGCCACTATCCATCCATCCACTCAGAGGTAGAGTCATGCTGCAGGAGGACGGTGGACCCTACACTAGACATGTGCACAGCCAAAAAATTCGTTCATTTTCATTTTGGTTTCATTCGTTTATTATTTTTTTTCGTTTTTCGGGTCATTCGTTATGATCGCGATTCGTAAACTCGTTCATTCGTAAATTCGTAAATGCGTTCATTCGTACATTCGTAAATTCGAACATTCGTTCATTCGTACATTCGTACATTTTTACATTTGTACATTCATAAATTCGTACATGCGTAAATTCGTAAAATCGTACATTTGTAAATTAGAAAATTCGGAAATTTGTAAATTCGAAGTTTGAAAATCCAAAAACCCGAAAATTCAAAAATCTGAAATAGTAACTAACTTATAGGTATTGTAATTTCCTTTCAAATTTGACTGTCAGTGAACGTAACAAATACGAATTTATCCGAAGTTACGAAATATCCAAAATTAATGCTGCATCTAAACAAATGGAACGGAACAAATTAATAATAAATAATAATAATAAAACGTTGTTATTATTATTATTGTTATTTATTATTATTAATTCATTACGTTCCATTCCGTTTTTTCGGATCATGCATAACTTCGGATAAATTTGTATGTGTTACGTTCACTAACAGCCAAATTTGAAAGGAAATTACAATACCTATAATTTAAACGTTACTAGTAATTACTAATAGTTAAGTTATTATTAGTTAACTATTATTTCAGATTTCCGAATTTACGAATCCACTAATTTACTAATGTACGAATGTAGGAATGCCCGAATTTATGAATGTCCAATTTTATCGAATTTACGAATATTCGGAAAAAATTCGTTAAACGGGTTTTCGTTAATTCGGATATTCCCGAATTAACGAATTTGTCGAAATTCGTTAAAAAATGAATTCGGAACTAAACGAATTGCACATGCCTACCCTACACAGTTGGTGAGAGTATCCACATCCTAATTAGAAGCTATTATATGGATGCCTGCTTTATTCATTACAGAACTCCCCCTACTGATATCTACTTTGAATATTTCAGTGCTATGTTTGCCTCTGCTTCTTTCCTCCGCTGTTTATGAACATCCATAGTCAAGCTGCTTGTTACATCTGCTACATTGCCTGATTATCCATTTATACTGATGGTCTGCATTCTGATTCTAAATAGACCCCGCTGTATGGTTATGTTCATGCAAACAGGACTAGTACACTCAAGTTGCCCACCTACTAACCAGCACCTAACTTATATGGCTTATATTTAATGGACTTTACTATTTAGAGCACTTGACAAGGAATCTCCATGTCTATTCATACATTCCTAATAGCCTAACTTTTCTAACCAGTGTGTGTAAGAGGATATGTTGGTGTCTGGTGTGCATGTGTGGGATATGCAGCTGCGGCTTCCTATGTTTTTAACAATTTGATAATGTTGTCCAATTTTTTTAATAGTCTATGTCAGCCATTTATCCGTGCTTCATTTTTGTTAATTTAGTTTGCTGTGGTAATTTTTGTACTAATAAAGCTAGTTTTGTAATAAGCAAAAGTGTTCTGTTTTGGCCCTCTTAAGAGAACTTCATTCTCTATGGGCTCCTTCACACAGACGTGTCCATGTACGGAGCCCGCTCTGCTCAGTGGGGGATCGCTCCGCCGATCCCCGCTGAGCAGGCACACTGTGCAGCGACAGACCTCCCCTATGAAGGGGTCGGACCGTAGAGTCTGTCATCACCCGATCCGCAGACGGAGGGAAAAGTAGGTTTTTTCCTCCGTCACACTTTTTCAGATCGGAGCAGGTCGGATGTCAGCGGACATGTCACCGCTGACATTCGACGCTCCATAGAGGCCTTTGGAGCGTCCGTTCAGGTCCGCCTAAAAAACCGACAGGCGGACCTGAACGGATCGTCCGTGTGAAAGAGGCCTTATGGGGCGTACACACGGTCGGACTTTTCGGCTACAAAAGTCAGACGGACGCAATCCGGCGGACAATCCGTTCGTGTGTGGGCTTCCCCGGACTTTCAGCAGACTTTTCCAGTCGCAAATCTGACGGACTTTAGATTTGGAACATGCTTCAAATCTTTACGTCGTAACTCCGCCGGACCCAGAAATCCGCTCGTCTGTATGCTAGTCCGACCGACAAAAACCCACGCTAGGGCAGCTATTGGCTACTGGCTATCAACTTCTTTATTTTAGTCCGGTGTACGTCATCACATACGAATCCGTCGGACTTTTGTGTGATCGTATGTAGGCAAGTCCGTTCGTTAGAAAGTCTGCCGCAAGTCCGCCAAAAGTCCGTCGAAAGTTTGTCGGACGGGCTGTCGGACTTTTGTAGCCGAAAAGTCAGACCGTGTGTACGCCCCATAAGTCTTTTTTTGTATCCCCGGCTCAACTACCTGAGCACTTATACCCTGGTCTGTTATACAGTATCCCAACATGCAATGCAGCACTTTTCCTCAGCCAATTGCCAGGACTGTAACAAAACCTGTGCACTCACTTGTCAGGTCCACTCCCACTGTTCAATATGCATCCCTATTGGACCAGTGGGGACAGTCAAACAAACTGCGCACAATGAGCAGACCTTACTAATAGATCCTGCACCCTGGTAGGTAGAGAGCACCTGACCATCTTCCTGATAAGTTTTACCTGACCATCTTCCTGGTAAGCAGAAAGCCCAAAAACGATACTCTCTTCTAGCACCTACCTAGGAGGGTGCTACATAAGTAAGGAGGTTTAAGTGGTGCAGAGGTCAGGAGTAAGTATGCAGAGTTCAGGGGTTAGTAGTAAGTTAAGAGATAACCTAACAAGACCCCATTAAAAAGTAAGAATGCTTGGAAGGCTTCAGAGATCAGAAGTAATGCCGAGTTCAGTGGTCAGTAGTATTTTAAGCAGAAATCAGAGGTCAGCAGTACATAATGCAGAGTGCAGGGGTTAGTAACCATGTAACCCAGAGTTCAGAGATCAGTAGCACGTAAGTCAGAAATCAGAGGTCAGTAGTACATATTATAATGTTGCAGGGGTTAGAAGTGAGTAACATACCCCCTACATGCAAAAAATAACCCTTCCTCCAGAACAAACCACTACCCCTCTAAAAAATCCACTCACTAGACCTACAGCTGATTTGCAGCCACTTCCTACTAAAGTATAAGTTGTGTTGTTTGTCTAGATGATTTTTTTCTCAGAAGATAGAATGAGCCGTGTTTGGAGCATTGCAGTTCTCACTTTCATGGCTGATATATTGAGTGACCCCGGGGGAGAGATTCTGGGCCGTTATTTGTTTTGTGTTTTTCTACATCGCTCACGGGACAAGTGTTTGGCTCCAGCCGCACGGTTGCCTATCTGTCGCTACAAATCTCTTGCGGAGATGATACGTTAGGAGGCGGCAGACACTTCATAATTGTGAGTTTTCTCAATATTGTTCCTCTTGGTCGCTGACCTCTGTCGCGGGAGTATTTTAGATTACAACATTAGTTAGAAAGACGACCGCTGTGCCAATATAAGTCGGCTCATTGCCGCCTCCACCGCAAACTTATGGTTCTCATTCCGTGAAATGTTCAACGCTGGGATAAACGTAATGTTTCTACATTAAGGAGATAGGATTGGAGAGATGGCTGTTCATCCAAAACCCAGAAACTATTCTTAAAGTGGCCACAGACCTTTTTTTTTTGCCAAGATTCAGTGATGATCCAGTGACTATAGGGTGGCATTTTCAGCCAGCAAAGTGATCAGGCAGAAAGCAACATTCCCAACACCATAACATGTGTAGCAAACTCTACCAATAGGTAGGTGCTAGTAATAGGTTTTTGCTAGGAACTGCCAGCACAGGCAAATTTAGGCAGGCCTATGTTGCAAGCTAGGCCTGTCTGTTTTGATTTGGGGGCTGGGAGTGGTCAGAGTAGCAGTGGGTGTGACTACCTGTGCTCTAGTTCTGAGGTGCCTCCCCTGCTTCCAGGGAGAATGTTCTGGAAGAAGGGCAGGGCCTGGAACTGAAGGGGCAGGCAGCTCATGTGGGAGCCCTGACCAATCCCCATCTGGTATTGGCAGGGGGCGGGCCTCCTATAGAAGCTGAGGTAACAGGCCACTGGGGGGAAGATGTCGGCTGAGTGAAGTGGAGGACGGAATACTAGGCAGCAGCAGGAGGGCAATCCCCCATCTGGGGGGGGGGGGTGCGCCAATCGCAGGAGAAGGCTTGGGGAGAGCTGTGAAGGAACTTTGCCTCTACATGGTCATTGGCAATGTCTTTATCATCACACGGTCGTTGATAAAGAACTCCTGGAGCAGAGAGGCAGGTGAAGCTGTCGGAACATATGGTCCGGTCAAGTTCTCCATCAAGGACTCAGGGCAGTGAAAAGCCAGGTCGGTGAGTGTTACCACAGTGGAGGGCTGGATGTGCCAGGAAGTCTGCGAGGGAACTTTGCTTCTACACGGTCATTAGCAAAGTCTTCATCTTTTACACGGTGAATGATGGGGAGTCCTGGATCAGAGGAAGAGACTGTGGGTAACTGTGTCAAATTGATGTGGCCTGAGGGCATATGATTTGCAAGCTGGGCTGGCTGGGAACAGTAGTCCACCATTCAATGAAATGCTTCTAAACTACTAGGCCTCCGGGGAGAGGTGCTGCAGGCCTCAGGCTTAATAGCAGATAAGCAACCAGATCCTGCTTGGGGACTTATTCAGAGTGGGTCCTTCTTGCTCAATAGAAGAAGATGTGACATTACTTCAGTTCAAGTTTGTAGTTTGTGCAGGAAGGGAACTACAGGAGAAGCTTTGTGCAGGAGGAAAAAAGTTTCTGGGAACATCATTTCTACACGGTCAGGAGTGATGTCCTCATTCTCTACACGGTATTGAATGGGGCATTCCTGGAAGCAAATAGGAGTTGCAGGAGTTGAGCAGAGAAGGAGCAACAGTCTGCATGGAGATGCAGGAGGAGAAGCATAAGGCTCGGTTCACACTAGGGGCGGCACGACTTGCAGGTCACCTCACCTAGGCGACCTGCACACGACATCCACGGCGACTTGCAAAACGACTTCTGTATAGAAGTCTATGCAAGTCGCCTCAAAAGAAGTACAGGAACCTTTTTCTAAGTCGGAGCGACTTGCGTCGCTCCTATTAGAACGGTTCCATTGTACAGAACGGGAGGCGACTTGTCAAGCGACTAGGTCGCCTGACAAGTCGCCCCTGTGTGAACCGGCACTAACAGTTACAGATGTACATCTTATCTTCTGGCTCTAAATATGTGCTAGTGTGTATAATCTTTAAAATGTGATGGCAATTGAAACATTCTATGGGCATCCCATATACCCTTTTCCCCAACCAAGTTGTACCCCCCCCCCAATAAAACAAAGCCAGCAAAAGACTGTTCATTGTCTCTGCAAGTGATGTATGGGGTCTGGCAGCGGGGTGATTGGTGGATTATCTCTTACTAGTGGCAACTACACCGCTACACATGCGTCTTTCCTCCTCCCTCCTTAGTGCAAGCTAAATATGGCCAAACTCACAATGCCCAACCTTTAAAGGCTAAGTTCACAGTTTTTCTTTGCTCCCAGCTCCCCTATGTACCAATATACCATTAATGAATCGTTGCAGAAAAATAAAAGCTTTCTTTGATTTTTAGAAGAATGCCTTACCTTAGCCCCTGTTTATGTGTATCATCATTGTTTATCATTGTCTTTTTTATATGAATTTTTTGTAAATAAAATTATATTTTTTTTACACTGTGGTAGTGCCTTCAAAGTCCCGCCTTTAGGGAATTTTTTCTTTCTTTGACTTATTAAGATGTGGCACACCCATAGAGAGTATTCCCTGTCAGGTTCTTCTTTCCATTAGCCCCTGCTGTGTTCATAGAAAACTTCAATACTTCCCAGTATGTAGTTTTGGAACAGAGAAACCAGTAAGACACAGGAAGAAGTTTACCAGCTGACCTCATTAGCACACACACCCTGCATCCATCAACTAGGTTTGCACCACATCCCTAGCATCCCTCCACTCGTGCATTTGCTTGACTTATCAATGTAAGCTGCCACAGATGCTAAGTTTGCACTAGGGTTGCCACCTGTCCAGGATTCACCCTGACAGTCCGGGTTTTAAATTATGTGTCCGGGTTTCAGTCCAAAGTTTAAGAGCCTAAAGCCTAGTACACATGTGCCGAATATCGGGCGGCATCGGCTGGTTCAATAGAAACCGCATAAAGTTCAGCCTGTGTGTACTGCAGCCGGTCTGACAGAAGCCAGCTAGCTTCTGTCAAAGGGGCATGACCGGAAAACGTCTGCTGACTGGCTCCCGATCAACGCTTTCAGCCAATGGCTGACAGCCCTAACCGTTGTGTTCTGGTGTGGGCCCCCCCGTCAGAACACAATAGCATAGCAAAATAGATCGCTGTACTAACATCGGATTCTTCGTACAGCGGCTCCAACCTGAGCTGTCAGTCTTTGAAAAAAAAAAAATGAGTAGTGCATACTAGGCTTTACATTGCAGCTGTTGGAATTTTCACCTGCACCGATCAGCAAATCTGGCGTGTGTATAAACTCTTTCATACGTACAAATGTTCTCTGTCAGCACTTTGTTGTGCAGTAAAAGTGCCATCCAGCTTGCGACCTGCGCTTCAATTGCATCACAAGCAACCATAATAATTGGAGGATCACTCAAAGAACTCTTGTGAAACGAGCCGCTATGGAAGTTCATGCAAAAATTGTGAGGCAAAGTGATGCCGCTATGGCCCAATGAGCACATTTTAGATGGCTTTTTCCAGATAATTGGCTCGCCTATCTGCCTCCCAGTTAACCAGCTGCATGGTGGAAGTGGATATCAAAATGAAATTAAGTGAAAAAAAAAAAGATTGTTCAAGGTGATCACTCAATGGTAAATAAGCTAAAATAATGTTTATAAACTAAATATTAAACATGAATCCAACAATATTGTAGAGTCTTCATTATTATAACTGATAATACTCACCTATGAAAGTATGGGAGTCACAGCTATGTAACAGGTCCCCCAAAAGATTTAGTGACCTGTCAATGCCAAACCGTATGCCAACTACTGTGCTCTAAACATGAAGCAGTATAGAGCATTCCTAAAACAGAATACATCTATCTCACTATCCTTACAAATCCCCAAAACAAGGAGTTCTTCATTTTAGTGTATTGGGCAGAGCCATTTGAATCTTACTTTTTTTTCTAACTGTACATCCAGAACTTCTGGTTTCCAGCACAGAAAAAGCCTGTTATTACAGATTCACTTATTCTAAACTCGGCACAGTTGTTTCAGGCTTGTTGGCTATCATGTGAAAATAGCTTCTATGGAGTAGGGCTTGGGGACCAATGAGAAAATAGGACTGGACAAGTTATGAAGAGGTTGGCCAAGAGGAACCACAGAGCCTTTCACTGAACCAACAAGAAGCACAGCAGAGCCTCCTCAAAGCAGGCAGTTAAAGGTTATAGGTCTACAGCCACAAGGGGTCTGTTGGCTGTGACTTATGGCTCTAAGATGGCCAATTGGTATTTTGGGTTCCCACTCAATGGCTAGATTTTTCAAATCCAGCAGCAGGAGGAGCAATCTCCAAGTTCCCAAAAAAGTGCAGTAACATCAATAGAAACTTCATTAAAGATATCTTTCCCTAAATTAAGTGACAGATGGATGAAAATATTCAAGCAGTTACAAGCAAAGCCTTCCAAAGAGGTCACAAGCCAAGAATCCACAAGCAAATTCTGCAGGGAGTTACAAAGTGCCTAAGAACTTACAAAGTTTTCAGGAAAAACACAGGTAAAGCCTCCAAGAAGTCAAAAACAAAGGCTCCAAGAAGTCATAAGCCAAGTCTTCAAAGGATCACAAGCATAGCCTCCAAGAAGCCATGAGCCAAGTCTCCAAGAAGTCACAAGACAGGTCTCCAAGAAGCCATGAGTTAAGTCACCAAGAAGTCACAAACAAAGCCTCCAAGAAGTCACGATCAAAGTCATCAAGAAGTCAAGAGCCAAGTCTCCAAGAAGCCATAAGTAGCCTCCAAGAAGTCACAATCAAAGTCATAAGTCAAGTCTTCAAAAAAATCACAAGCAAAGTTTCCAAGAAGCCATGAGCAAAGTCTCCAAGAAGTTATAAGCAGCCTTCAAGAAGTCACAAGCTACGTCTCCAAAAAGTGACCATGAAGTCACAAAAAAGCCTCCAAGAAGTCACAATCAAAGTCATCAAGAAGTCATGAGCCAAGTCTCCAAGAAGTCATAATTAGATCCAAGAAGTTATATTTAAAGTCATCAAGGAGTCACAAGTCAAGTCTCCAAGAAGTCACACATAAAACAAAAAGTTTGTTTTCTCATTATCAGTCAAAAAAACCTGGAACCCCTCACCATGTGTAGGTGATAAACCTTTGTGACGCCAATACACTGTTCACAATCCTGTGCCCCACACAGACACACTTTGTTTAGACATCACAATTATTCCTTTGCAGAACTGCTACTAAACAGTGGCAGAATGACAGGTCCTCTTCAGCATTACACAGAAACCCGCTCTATATATTAAACAAATAGCAAGGATTTAATGTAATGAATGACCTTAACAGGTGCTATTCATAGAATTTTATAACACCAGGGACATTTCTATTACTACACACGAACAAAACAATCGATAGTCACATTTTCCTGCAGTCAATACAATTATCTGTGATGTGACAGAAGAAAGCAGGAGGACGTACAGAGAAACAAACCATTGTTCATGTCAACAACAGCAAAAGAATGCAGAGGTGTTACCTCCCTATGGGCCTTACTGGAAATTCTGTTTGTGTAGTTCAAAACCTCCATACTCCATGGCTGCACAAATAAAAAAAAGAAGATGAGAAATAAAAATTGCTAAAAGTGTTTAATAAAGTATATGATAGGGCAAAATAACGGAAGAAAATCACATTCATACATCTCTGCAATACACACATATACCCCCATATTTTATCCTTTTAAAAACACCTTAGGGTTGATTTACTAAAAGCAAATCCACTTTGCAATGCAAGTGCACTTGGAAGTGCAATCACTTTAGATCTGAGGGGAAGCTCTGCTGATTTTATCATCCAAACTTGTACAAGCAAAAATGCTGTTGTTTATTTTCCTTGCATGTCCCCCTCAGATCTACAGCGACTGCACATCCAAGTGCACTTCCAAGTGCACTTGCAGTACACTTGTAGTGCAAAGTGGATTTGCCTTTAATAAATAAACCCCTGTGTGTACAGAAAAATACTGTTAATCTGCCAGAAATCCAGTGAGCTCCTTACTTCCTGTAATGAGATGGCAGTGCTGCCGCCTCTGCTGCACTGAAATCCCAAGAAGCGTTGTCAGTCTTCGTACAGAGCCTAAAAAAAAGTTCCCTGTCCCTCTCTGACACAAGCTGCACTCGGCACAACACATTCTCAAAAGAAATTTTATTTTCTTTGAGAAAGCACAAAACTTGTCTGAACAGAATTTGCTCCTGGTGGCTATTTACATAATGAAATGAATAACATTTTGCATCGTGGTGTGCAGAGCTCCTGTGAGATAGTAAAAGTGAAGGAAAGAGCATGCTAGAAACAAATGAATGAACAAGTCCACATTTTAGAAAATACTTGGATAATGGCCAATGACACAGCTAAGATGGGAGCCCCAATGCAAACTCTAAGCCTGCACCCCCATGACATCATCTTATTATTAATTGGTCGGTCAAACCCCTAATAAAGGGTTCCATTTTGGGTGGATGCTACACTACAGATTTTCTCATAGTTGGGTGATATCTTAATTTATGAGGTCTCTACTCTTGCAAGCCCCAATGCAAACTATGGACATGCACCCTCATGACATCATTTCATTATTAAATAACCAGTCAATCATCAATGAGGGGTTTGTTTTTTGGTAGATGCTGCACTGAACAGTTTCTCATAGTTGGGAGACTCCATCTAAGAGGTCTCTACTGCTGTGATGATTATGAGTGACAGTCACTATTCCTGCTGGATATTTTTTTTATTTTATGTAACAGGAGGTTCTGGAATACCTGAAACTCCTAGGTGGACAGGGACAGAGTTGTCTCATGTGGAATAGCACTGGACCTATAGGAGGTTTGGTTCTGATGAATTTACAATGGAATGCGTCTTCCTTCAAAGTAGTGGATCCATACTGAAATTATAGTTTAGGTGGACCTTGTTCTGGTCCTGGGCAGTTACCTCTCTGATCGTAAGAAAAAGAGCCCTCAGTGGATTATAAACTCTGGGGGTGGGTGTTGAGGAGCATCTAGTACAAGAGTTCATATGGTTAAGGGCATTAAATACAGCCAATGTGTTTCGGGGGGGGAGGAAGAGATCAGGGCTTAGCACTGGAAGTTATTAGAATCACAATGAGATGGAAAAGGAGACCTATGTTAGAGATTCATAAAGGCTGTCAAATCTTAACGGTACTATGAACTATGTAAGGCAATAACTTCACAACAAGATATAGTAACCTTACAAGAGGACCTCAATAAAGTAATAGGGTGGGCAACTACATGGCAAATGAGGTTTATTGTCAAATTTTTTTAAGTAATTTGTGGGCTAAAAATGTGAATGCTAGTTACTCGCTAGGGGGAGAACCTCTGGGGGAATCCAGGATGAAAAAAGATCTGGGGGTCCTAGTATATGACAGGCTCAGCAATGGCATGCAATGCCAAGCTGCAGCAAGCAAAGCTAGCAGAATATTAGCATGCATAAAAAAGGGAATTTACTCCAGAGATAAAACTCTGCCACTTTATAAAACTCTGGTTCGACCACATCTGGAGTATTCCGTCCAGTTCTGGTCACTGGTTCTCAGGAGGGAGGTACAGGAACTAGAGAGAGTCCAGAGAAGGGCAACAGTTAATAAGGGGACTGGATGACCTCAGCTATGAGGAATGACTACAAACAATAAATGTATTCTTTCTGGAAGAGATGCTTGAGAGGGGATATGATAGTGATATATACAGTAAATACCCCAATGGTAATTCTAGCATAGGGAGGAAACTATTCAGTCTCAGGAAGTGTAAGAAGACATGGGCTCACTCAATTCAATTGAAGAAGAAGCGGTATAACCTTAAACTGCATAGGGTTTTTTTCAATGTCAGGGTGGTAAGGATGTGGAATTTACTTCCACAATCGGTGGTGTCAGTGGGAAGTATTGAAAAACTCTTGGATAGGTATCTGGCTGACACAGTATACAGGGATACGTGAAATGATTTTTGGCATGAACACACACACACACACACACAAGTTGAACTGGATGGACTGATGTCTTTATTCAACCTTACCAACTATGTAACTATGAAAACCCAGCTGGCAGTTCATAGTGTCGTTAAGATCTGATAGTCTTTATCAAGCCTAACATAGGTCTCCTATTCCATCTCATAATGATTCCAATAACATCCACTGCTCAAGCCCTGAGAAAGGGGGAGGTCAGTGGCGTTGTTAGGTGGGTGCGGGGGGTGCGGGCCGCACCCGGGTGACACCCGCCAGAGGGGTGACACCCGTAGGTAGCGGCACACACCGCTACACTGCCCGCTGTGGCTTGTGCTGTGTCCCTCAGCATAGTGGACTGAAGCCGCCTCCCCCTCCTCTCTGTTTACATCCACACAGGAGGAGGAGGAGCCCGAGGGACACACACGGCTGTGTGCATCTGTCCGCGCTGTTCTGAGGTCTGTAAACTTTATGAATACAGTATGTGGGTGGACATGTGCAGGGGGATTCTATACTAATGGGGGGCTCTGCATTGAGGGGGATTCTATACTAATGGGGGGTCTGCACTGAGGGGGGATTCTATACAAATGGGGGGCTCTACACTGAGGGGGGATTCTATACTAATGGGGGGCTCTGCACTGAGGGGGATTCTATACTAATGGGGGGTCTGCACTGAGGGGGGATTCTATACTAATGGGGGGCTCTGCACTGAGGGGGGATTCTATACTAATGGGGGGCTCTGCACTGAGGGGGATTCTATACAAAAGGGGGGCTCTGCACTGAGGGGGGATTCTATACTAATGGGGGGCTCTGCACTGAGGGGGATTCTATACAAAAGGGGGGCTCTGCACTGAGGGGGATGTCTATACTAATGGGGGCTCTGCACTGAGGGGGATTCTATACAAAAGGGGGGCTCTGCACTGAGGGGGATTCTATACTAATGGGGGGCTCTGCACTGAGGGGGATTCTATACTAATGGGGGGCTCTGCACTGAGGGGGACTCTATACTAATGGGGGCTCTGCACTAAGGGGGATTCTATACAAAAGGGGGGCTCTGCACTGAGGGGGATTCTATACTAATGGGGGGCTCTGCACTGAGGGGGTTTCTATACTAATGGGGGCTCTACACTGAGGGGGGATTCTATACTAATGGGGGGGCTCTGCACTGAGGGGGATTCTATACTAATGGGGGCTCTGCACTGAGGGGGATTCTGTACAAAAGGGGGGCTCTGCACTGAGGGGGATTCTATACTAATGGGGGGCTCTGCACTGAGGGGGATTCTATACTAATGGGGGGCTCTGCACTGAGGGGGGATTCTATACAAATGGGGGGCTCTGCACTGAGGGGGATTCTATACTAATGGGGGGCTCTGCACTGAGGGGGATTCTATACAAATGGGGGGCTCTGCACTGAGGGGGATTCTATACTAATGGGGGGCTCTGCACTGAGGGGGATTCTATACTAATGGGGGGCTCTGCACTGAGGGGGATTCTATACTAATGGGGGGCTCTGCACTGAGGGGGATTCTATACTAATGGGGGGCTCTGCACTGAGGGGGATTCTATACTAATGGGGGCTCTACACTGAGGGGGGATTCTATACTAATGGGGGCTCTGCACTGAGGGGGATTCTATACAAATGGGGGGCTCTGCACTGAGGGGGATTCTATACTAATGGGGGGCTCTGCACTGAGGGGGGATTCTATACTAATGGGGGGCTCTGCACTGAGGGGGATTCTATACTAATGGGGGGCTCTGCACTGAGGGGGATTCTATACAAATGGGAGGCTCTGCACTGAGGGGGATTCTATACTAATGGGGGCTCTGCACTGAGGGGATTCTATACTAATGGGGGCTCTGCACTGAGGGGGATTCTATACTAATGGGGGGCTCTGCACTGAGGGGGATTCTATACTAATGGGGGGCTCTGCACTGAGGGGGATTCTATACTAATGGGGGGCTCTGCACTGAGGGGGATTCTATACTAATGGGGGCTCTGCACTGAGGGGGATTCTATACTAAAGGGGGCTCTGCACTGAGGGGGATTCTATACTAATGGGGGGCTCTGCACTGAGGGGGATGTCTATACTAATGGGGGCTCTGCACTGAGGGGGATTCTATACTAATGGGGGGCGCTGCACTGAGGGGGATTCTATACTAATGGGGGGCTCTGCACTGAGGGGGATTCTATACTAATGGGGGGCTCTGCACTGAGGGGGATTCTATACTAATAGGGGGCTCTGCACTGAGGGGGATTCTATACTAATGGGGGGCTCTGCACTGAGGGGGATGTCTATACTAATGGGGGGCTCTGCACTGAGGGGGATGTCTATACTAATGGGGGCTCTGCACTGAGGGGGATTCTATACAAATGGGGGGCTCTGCACTGAGGGGGGAATCTATACTAATGGGGGGTCTGCACTGAGGGGGGATTCTATACTAATGGGGGGCTCTGCACTGAGGGGGGGATTTTATACTGATGGGGGAGTCTGCACTGACGGGGGATTCTATACTAATGGGGGGCTCTGCACTGAGGGGGATTCTATACTAATGGGGGGCTCTGCACTGAGGGGGATTCTATACTAATGGGGGGCTCTGCACTGAGGGGGATTCTATACTAATGGGGGGCTCTGCACTGAGGGGGATGTCTATACTAATGGGGGGCTCTGCACTGAGGGGGATGTCTATACTAATGGGGGCTCTGCACTGAGGGGGATTCTATACAAATGGGGGGCTCTGCACTGAGGGGGGAATCTATACTAATGGGGGGTCTGCACTGAGGGGGGATTCTATACTAATGGGGGGCTCTGCACTGAGGGGGGATTTTATACTGATGGGGGAGTCTGCACTGACGGGGGATTCTATACTGATGGGGGTCAGCACTGGGGGGGGGGTGTATGTACTGATGGGGCAGTCTGCACTGAGGTGGGAGGTTGATACTGATGGAGAGGGGTCTGCAGACTCTGTACTGAGGGAGGGTTTCTGTACTGATGGGAGGTCTGTACTGAGGGAGGGGGTCAGTACTTAGTGGGGGGTCTATACTGAGGAAAGGGGGTCTGCACTGAGCGGGGGTCTGTACTGATGGAGGGGGTCTGTACTGAGGGAGGGGAGTCTGTACTTAGTGGGGGGGGTCTATATTGATGGAAGGGGGTCTGTACTGAGGGAGGGGGGCTATATTGATGGAGTGGGGTCTGTAGTTAGTGGAGGGGGGTCTGTACTGAGGTAGTTGGTGGAGGGGGGTGACACCAATTTTTTTGGCACCGGGTGACACCAACCCTAGTGACGCCACTGGGGGAGGTCTTTCACCCTGAAACACATTGGCTGTATTGGATACCCTTAACCAAAAAACGTTTCTACAAGACCTCACCTATAACTAAAATAGCACCCAAATCTCCTAAATTATATGCTTCCAAGAACAGGAGTCTTCTAGCTAGTAAAAACATGTGCTAATGATTTCATGGGCACAAAGATGGGGCAAGAGGTTAGCTCTGTTCATCAAAGTCATGGCCGGATCCACTCTAAGCCCAAGAGCTCAGCAGCAGTTGTTTTAAACAATGGGTGACCATATGATTCTGTAAACCATGACCAGTGGTGACATTTGGTTATCTCCTCTTCCCGAAAACCCTCATCCACAAGGTGGTTGATGAATTAGTTGAATCTATGGGGTACAGAAGAAAAAGAGCACCACACCATTTGAGAGTCCAAGACTTCCAAGACTCTACAAAGCCCACTTCATCAAGGCTTTGTTGGTTGAAAAATGATTAAGGGTTGCAGCTGCTGAAACCTAACTCTATAACCTATATCCACAGTGTTAGATTTCAGTATTATTTTCTTATCTCTGCTCTGACTTCCCACCTCTAAGCCCATCAACAGTTGAAAAGAAATGATTGTCCTCATGATTCTGTAAACCCTAAACCATGGTGACATTTGTACTCAATTTCCCAGTCTAGAAGAGGTCACTTAACCAACCTCTCTTCCCAACAGCCCCCCTTGCAATGGTCTGATCTTATCCTCCCTTCCATTAATCCACTTGTTCCACAATTTGATACAAAGTGTTTGATAGATTTATGGAATCCTAGGGTTACAGACAAAAACAAGAGCACCATACCATTTGGGAGCCCAAGACATACTGTATTTCCTTACATGATATAAGCCAACACGTTTGAGACTTTACAAAAGCTCTCTTCATCAAAGATTTAATGGTGGCATATTGGTTAAGGGTTGCAACAACCAGCTGCTGAAACCTAATTATAAAATCTATATCCACAGTTTTATATTTCAGTATTGTTTCCTTATCTCAATTCCGATTTCCTGCCTCTAAGTCCATGAGTAAAGGAGCAGCTGAAGAGAAAAGGGTGTCCGCTTGATTCTATTAACCCTAAACCACGGTGACATTTGCACTCTAATCCCCCAGTCTAGAAGTGGTCTCTTAACCGACCTCTCATCCCCAAAAGCCCCCTCCGCCATGGTCCGATCGCTTTCTTCCCATCCAACAATCCGATTGATCCACAATTTAATACAAAGTGATTGATGAATTTGTGGAATCCAATTGATACAGATGAAAACAACAACAGTCCAAGACATATTTCCTTACATGATATAAGCCAACTTGTTTACACTTTACAACACCCATTTCATCAAGGCTTTAGTGGTTGAATATTGGTTAAGGGTTCAAAAAACTAGCTGCTGAAACCTAATACTACAACCTATATCCACAGTGTTACTTTTAAGTAATCTTTCCTTATCTTGACTCCGATTTCCTGCCACTAAGCCCATAAGCCAAGCAGCAGGTGAAGAAAAAAGAGCGCCCACATGATTCTATAAACTTTAAACCATGGTGACATTTGTGCCCTAATCCCTTGGTCTAGAAGAGGTCTGTTAACCAACCTCTCTTCCCAACAGCCCCCTCCACCATAGTCTGTCTCTTCCTCCCCTCAAAACAATCCACTTGTTCCTCGCCTCTTGAAGACCGTGATAGGATGAGATTTGACTCTCCTCTTATGCTCTTCAAACTCAATTACCATCTGCACTTACCGCCATCCAAAGTTCCATTTCATGTCTCGGAGCAGCCGGCCACCCCGTCGTTCACAACCGTTTTGTATTTGAGATATGCTGGCTGGCACCCTGCTCTTCATCGCGCTGCTTCTTGTCGATAGCAATAGGACTTGTATCAATAACGGCGGCCTTTATTAATGCCAGATAAAATGCTTTGTCTCTGCTTTCCATCTCACCAAAAGATTACTTTTCCTTTAGAAATCTCCAGCAAAGGCTTATGAGACACTCGGAGCGTGTTCTACAAGGTACTCAACTCTTAACAACTGAAACTTCCTTTGTTTCAGTTAAGATAAAAAGAATTATCTTTTGCAATCTCAGTCCTTCATGTATATACAGTTAAAAATGGTTTAAAGCTCTATGTTATTTATTTAGAAAAAACATCCTTTCTAATTAACAGCTGAACTCCAAGCAAAAAGATGAAATGCATACACAAAAGTGAGTACACTCCTCACATTTTTGTAAATATTTTATTCTATCTTTTCATGTGACAACACTGAAGAAATGACACTTTGCTACAATGTAATGTAGTGAGTGTACAGCTTGTATAACAGTGTAAATTTGATGTCCCCTCAAAATAACTCAACACACAGCCATTAATGTCTAAACCACTGGCAACAAAAGTGAGTACACCCCTAAGTGAAAATGTCCAAATTGGGCCCAAAGTGTCAATATTTTGTGTGGCCACCATTATTTTCCAGCACTGCCTTAACCCTCTTGGGCATGGAGATCACCAGAGCTTCACAGGTTGCCACTACAGTCCTCTTCGACATCACGGAGCTGGTGGATGTTAGAGACCTTGCGCTCCTCCACCTTCCGTTTGAGGATGCCCCACAGATGCTCAATAGGGTTTAGGTCTGGAGACATGCTTGACCAGTCCATCGCCTTTACCCTCAGCTTCTTTAGCAAGGCAGTGGTCATCTTGGAGGTGTGTTTGGGGTGGTTATCATGTTGGAATACTGCCCTGCGGCTCAGTCTCTGAAGGGAGGGGATCATGCTCTGCTTCAGTATGTCACAGTACATGTTGGCATTCATGGTTCCCTCAATGTTTTTTTTCAAATTTACGAATTGTGATCAAAACTAATGACCTGAAAAACGAAAAAAATAAAACGAATGAATTTTTCGGCAGTGCACATGTCTACCGGGGACAGTGCCAGAGAGGAGGTTAGTAATGCAGCCAGATCTGATTTTTTTATTTTTACACATTTTTTTGTTTTACATTTTGTCTTTGCACAGTGGAGTTGGCCTTTAAGTAGGGCCATTCTTTGATAGAAAAGAATAGAATAGAACATACAATAGAAAAGAATAGAATAAAATAGAAAGAATATAACAATATAATCATTTTTCGGAATTTGAATAGAATAAATTTGATTTCTAATGGAATTTGATTCAAATGCAATTTGAAAGGAATTTGATTCGAATGAAATTCGAAAAAATCAAATAGATTTGAATTTAAATAAACTAAATGAATTCCGAAAACGAATTAAACAAATTTATGTAAATAACGAATTGAAACACAACAAAACAAATGTTTTCATTCTCCACATGTCTACTATAATTACATTCTGACATGACAGCTAAGAGGGATGTCATACCGCAATCCCCACTAACAGTCCATGATGTGATCCCCAGGAACATATCGGACAAACATTTGCTTTAGTGCTTAGACCGGCCACAGAGGATTCTGGGAGTGTGCGCCTCGCGCTCATTAACCTTTAACGGAATGACAATCCCGGAGCCTGGCGGACACTATTCTCAATTACACCGCAATTGTAGTTCAGGAGGAAAAACACCGGTTTGATGGTCACGGGTCAAGCAGATGACCTTGTGTTCCAGCAGACGTTACCTCACCTATCGAGTCGGAGAATTAAAGGCTTGGGGATTCATTAAAGAACAACTACTAGAGGAGATCACAAAGAATAACAAAGTCAGACAATGACAGGTGTCCAGAAGGATCTCCCCTTTAACTTCAAGGAGAGCTCTGGAGAAGTCTTTGTCTAAAGTAAACAACCCCTTTAGGCCTCAAAATAAAAAAAAAAAAAGATTGCCAGCAAATTGTGATACAAAATGAAGCGCAAACTGTTGAGGTGGCACCACATCCAATATGCACCAACACAAAAACAAGAATAGGAATATCAGCTACACTATATTACCAAAAGTATTGGGACGCCTGCCTTTATTATTTATTTAATTTATTTACACGCACACGAACTTTAATGGCATCCCAGACTTGAAAATCCGTTTCTTGGTCTGAATGTTAATCAAGTTGAGGATTATGTAGAATTTTGGAAGATGTCTGTGCTATTTAGTGATTATATATATATATATATATATATATATATATATATATATATATATATATATATTATAATATAATACAGTGATATTGCTCTTGGTTGGAAAAAAAAACTTTTTTTCATATATTATAGGTTGAAGTAAACCTTCATTATTATTATTATTATGTTTAGTCTTGTATACAATATGTTATGCATACATAAAAAAGAAAAACAAATGTAAATATTTTAAAACAAAAGTTGAGATGTGTTTCTTGTTTGCAAGATTCTCAAAATAGAAAAATTGCCATCTCAATATTGAACCCTATGGACTAAGACTGGGATGCCATAAAAATTCAGTTGTGTGTAAATGCAGGTGTCCCAATACTTTTGGTATTATAGTGTTTATTCCCAATGGGGTAGCAATGCCCTTGACCCATACAAAACTAGCCCAAAAATATCCAAGAGATTGTACTGCCCTGGATGGTATGGAGAATACAAATGGTAATCTTGATCTCTAAGATCCCTTTCACACGGAGGCGCTTGAAAACTGCCCATAAAACGCCAAGCGCTTTTGCAGTGCTTTTTAGGCGCTCTTCAAGCGATTTTGAGGCGTTAGCAGTGCACTTTTTTGAAGGTCACGTGACTCAAAAGAACCATTTTGAGACCCTTTTGAAGCGCTTTTCGTGAGCTTTTGAGGCGCTTCCCATTCATTTCAATGGAGAGGGGCGCTTTTGAGGCGCTTTTTTTAATGCTTTAAACATGCTCCAAAGATGCTGCTTGCATGAGTTTTTCACCGCCCCTCCCCAGTGTGAAAGCATTCATTGATTTTAATGGAAATTGGTCTTCGTGAGCTTTTCAGGTGCTTTTTTTGGCGTGAAAGTGCCCTAAGTGTGAAGTGTTTCACCAAAAATGGCTTCTTCAGGAGATCCTACTTACATCGAGAAACAGATTACAATTACTTATATAACTTTATAAATTATTAAAATATTAAATTATTAAATACTGTTAAAATGATTACCTCTAAGTACCATATCAAGTACTCACATATATATGTTTCAAAACCTCAGAGACGCTCAGTCCCAACATGGTAATCAAAAGATTGCCAGCAAAGCAGACGGGGGTCCTCTGCTTGCTGAATGTCTGTGAGCAGGTGCCGTCATCTGACATCCAATCTCACGGCTTGTTTATGAGATAATGGCGAGAATGCCCACTCACCGCCTCCTAAATGGATGTAATGTCACCGACAACGGCAGAGATGTGTTTTAATTCGATAAGGGGCTTGTAAAACAGAACGTTTTGTAACGCGCTCTGGCAGGTGGTGAGATTAATGAGCCGTTTACAAGGTCTGGACATTTCTATTTTTAATGAAACTAACTTTTTATTTTTTTATTTTTCGCGGGCGCCTATCAGGAATCAGAAAATATTACACGCACTTTTATTATCCGTCTCGGCGTTAACAATACCGCGGCCTGCCTCTCGTTTGATTTATCCCGTCTTCAAAATCAACACTTCTACCTGACACCCCGGAGTTATTATATATTTAATGTTCTCATTTGTCATTAGATGGTTAATGTGTTGTGAGACGCGAGAACGCCGAGACGGAATAAGACTAAACCGCAACAAAATAACAGACGCCTTAGACTTTGGGTCATGTTTAAAGGGCCGGTTCCTACATACACGATCATGAGTGAAACATTTAGTCGCCTTCTTCACACCCTATAGGAGCCCATTTGTTTTTACCTATCTGCTGCAATGCATAGAGATGCCCAAGCTTTGATGCCTATCATGCCGCGATTTGGGTGCCATTCAAACTAAAAGGGATCGCAAGGGCGTCCCACGATCTGCAGTGTTTCCGAATCGCGGGCAGAATCGCAGCGATTTTGCCCGCAAAACTTAACGCTATGGTGTGAATGGAGCCTTAGTGTCCCCTGATACAGTGCCTTGAAAACGTATTCATACCCTTTGAAATTTATTTATGTATTTTATTGGGATTTTATGTGATAGACCAACACAAAGTGGTACATAATTGTGAAGTGGAGGGAAAATGATAAATGGTTTTACAAGTTTTTTTCAAATAAATATCTTAAAAGTGTGGCGTGCATTTGTATTCAGCTCCCTTTTAATCTGATACCCCTAACTAAAATCTAGTGGAACCAATTGCCTTCAGAAGTCGCCTAATTAGTAGAGTCCACCTGTGTATAATTTAATCTCAGTATAAATACAGCTGTTCTGTCAAGCCCTCAGAAGTTTGTTAGAGAACCTTAAAGAACAAACAGCATCATGAAGGCCACCAGACAGGTCAGGGATAAAGTTGTGGAGAAGTTTAAAGCAGGGTTAGGCTATAAAAAAATTCCCAAGCTTTGAACATCTCACGGAGAAATGTTCAATCCAACATTCGAAAATAGAAAGAGTATGGAACAACTGCAAACCTACCAAGACATGGCTGTTCACCTAAACTGACAGGCCGGGCAAGGAGAGCATTCATCAGAGAAGAGCCAAGAGGTCCATGGGAACTCTGGAGGAGCTGCAGAGATCCACAGCTCAGGTGGGAGAATCTGTCCACAGGACAACTATTAGTCGTGCTCTCCACAAATGTGGTCTTTATGGAAGAGTGGCAAGAAGAAAGTCATTGTTGAAAGAAAGCCATAAGAAGTCCTGTTTGCAGTTTGCGAGAAGCCATGTGGGGGACACAGCAAACAAGTGGAAGAAGGTGCTCTGGTCAGATGAGACCAAATTTTAACTTTTTGGCCTAAAAGCAAAACTCTGTGTGGTGGAAAAGTAACACTGCACATCACCTGATCACACCATCCCCACTGTGAAACATGGTGGTGGCAGCATCATGTTGTGGGGATGCTTTTCTTCAGCAGGGACAGGGAAGCTGGTCAGAGTTGATGGGAAGATGGATGGAGCCAAATACAGGACAATCATAGAAGAAAACCTGTTAGTCTGCAAAAGACTTGAGACTGGGGCGGAGGTTCACCTTCCAGCAGGTCAACGACCCTAAACATACAGCCAGAGCCACAATGGAATGGTTTAGATCACAGCATATTCAAGTGTTAGAATGGCCCAGTCAAAGTCCAGACCTAAATCCAATTGACAATCTGTGGCAAGACTTGAAAATTGCTGTTTACAGACGCTCTCCATCCAATCTGACAGAACTTGAGCTATTTTGCAAAAAAAAATGGTTAAAAATGTCCCTCTCTAGATGTGCAAAGCTGGTAGAGACATCCCCAAAAAGACTTGCAGCTGTAATTAGAGTGAAAGGTGGTTCTACAAAGTATTGACCATTTATCATTTTCCTTCTACTTCACAATTACGTGCCACTTTGTGTTGGCCTATCACATAAAATACATTTACGTTTTTGGTTGTAACATGACAAAATGTGGAAAATTTCAAGGGGTATGAATACTTTTTCAAGGCACTGCAGTATTTTATGCTGGGTGAAAATAAGATTTATCAGCATATTAAACTTCACTAAGTGAACCTGTGCAGACTTTTTCCCTTTTATTTTCACCTTGTGATCCTGCCAGTAACACACTGTGGCTAATGCCACACCAGTGCCGGGACAAGGTCATCTAGAGCCCAGGGTGAACATGTCAGAACTGAGCCCACCCCCGAAAATGTATGTGCATTATTTGTCAGCAAAAACCTCCCCACAAAAATACTGAGCACTAATCTTCATGCTTACCCCCTAAGCATAAATTCCCCCTCCTCCCAGTACAAATCCGCCCCCTGCTGAAATCCCCCATCTCAGCACAAATCTTTGCCCCTAAAATCTCCCCTCCTAGTACACATCTTCTTCCCTACACTTCAAATCCCCCCTCCCAGCACAAATTGCCCCCTAATTCCCCCCCCCAGCACAAATCTTCTCCCATCCCCCTACCAACACAAATACCCCAAAATAACCCCTCTAAGCACACTCCCCCCCCCCAATTTCCCCTCCTTGAACAACACTTACCCCCTGCAGCCCTTCAAATTCCCCCTTTCAAAGCATATCCCACCCCCCCAATCTCCTTGTGTCCCCCCACCATACCACAGTACCCAGGGCAACATCCCCTCCTGCCCACTCCTAGTCCTGGCTCTGTGCCACACAGATGTTACATTTTAACGTGTGCGTTCACTTTTACAGAAAAAAAGAAAAAGTGAACACCATACACCCTCCCCATCCTTCCTCGGTCCCTACTGTGCTTACCTCCATGGGTGATGAACTCTCTGTGCAATGCTTCCAAGACAGATCAGAGTGATTCTGATTGGTCATCACCAGTATAGAGGACTGCTCTGATTCGTCCCACAAAAGAGAAGAGGTAGTAGATGCCTAAGCCCTGAAACACACATGTACAGCAAGTGGACGTAAACACGCCATGCGGGGGCGTGGCCTGGAATGGCATGGTGTGAGGAGCACCGGTCGGGAGCTCAACTTGAGAAAGATCCTTTTTATATAATCCTGTGGCTTTCCTGCTTCTCTTCTACCTACCGTGTACTGCCTGGACCTTTCCCCTGCGTGGTACATCATGTCTCCACCGAAAAAGATGACGGACACCATAGCAAAGCTTGGACAGGTTCTGGCTCAAGGAGAAGGGAGCTCTGGGGGAAGATGGCGCCACCAGATAGCTTTCGTTTCACTAGTTTTTGATTTTTTTCGGGTCATTCGTTATGATCGCAATTCGTAAATTCCTAAATTTGGTAAATTTAGAATGTAGGAATATTTGGAAAAATTAGTTAAATGGGTTTTCGTTCAGATATTTCCAAATTAACGAATTTGTCTAAATTTGTTAAAAAAACAAATTTGGAAGGAAACAAATTGCACATGTCTGGCGTCTTCTACCAACGATCCGGCAGGTGCTGACACTGCAAAGGTCCTGAAGGCTATATCTAATTGTCAGAGCACACTGACAAGCAAAATAGAGGAAGTGAAGATCGACATCTCCGTCATCAGACAGGACCTCCAGAAACTGAGGGAGCGGGTTACAGAGACGGAGACCCACATCACCCACATGGAGGATGACCTGCCGCCATTGCAGGTTACTACTGAGAGGCTCCAGCACCAGATGCACGCTGTACAGCAAAAACAAGATGACATGGAGAACAGGCTTCGGCGCTGTAACCCCAGATTTGCGGGGCTGCCTGAAGGTGCAGAGGGCTCTGATCCCCCCACTTTTCTTGAATTTGCTCATAACCACATTTGGCAGGCCTGCCTTCTCAGCAACATTCATGGGGGGGAAGGGGCCTGGCAGCCAGACCTCCGCCGCAGGGGCACCTCCACGAACCTTTATTGCCAAATTTTGTTAATTACAGAGATAGGGATGCCACCCTGTGGCTTACCAGAGAAATGTGCTGTCCGGTGTGAATGAGCCCTAACAAACCTCAGTATACAGTATATACGGAAGAAAAAAAGCCAAGGATAACTCCAAGGAAAACGCCAAGCTCACTTACCGACCAGCCTGCGGACAACCAAATGAACCTCTCTAACAGTATGCGTTAAAAAAACGGGTTTATTCTGCACACATTTGCAAATACATGCGTAAGCTACAGGCCCCGCCAAGGCACCCTGGTATCTGTAGTCCTATCACTAGCTTATGAGTGATTCCACAATGGGAGCACATGCATTCTGATGGATAGATGGAGGGCAGATGGACTGAAGGGAGCCCACGCCTTCTTAAAGGTACAGGGGCACACTGAGCACCCAGCACTTTGGTTGTCGATTTGGTTGTCCGCGGGCTGGTCGGTAAGTGAGCTTGGAGTTTTCCTTGGATTTATTCTTGGCTTTTTTGTAACATATGTTGCCTTCCAATACTGCTTGCTGCAATGGCCAGTTACAGGTGGGGGCAGTGGCTTTCTCTTTTGTATTCCTGTTATATTGGTCAGGCAACGCACTGACACCTTTGCAGCCATTGTGCTATATGTTGGGTGCTCAGTGTGCCCCTGTACCTTTTTAAGAAGGGGTGGGCTCCCTTCAGTCCATATACCCTCCATCTATCCATCAGAATGCATGTGCTTCCATTGTGGAGTCACTCATAAGCTAGTGATAGGACTACAGATACCAGGGTGCCTTGGCGGGGCCTGTAGCTTACGCATGTATTTGCAAATGTGTGCAGACTAAACCCCTGTTTTTTTAACACATACTGTTAGACAGGTTAGTTTGGTTGTCCGTCGGCTGGTCGGTAAGTGAGCTTCGCGTTTCGCATTTTCCTCGGATTTATCCTTGGCTTTTGTTTCTAACATATGTTGCCTTCCAATGCTGCTTGCTGCAAAGGCCAGTTATAGGTGGGGCAGTGGCTTTCTTTTTTTTGTATTACAGTATATACAGAGCCTAGTGGATTGATAACCCTCTCCAATAGCCGAGCTAACAACATGGCTGCCATAACGGAAACACTTTTTAGCTTATCCTTTGCAACAAATACTTTTTTTTTTTTTAAAGCTAAGTCTTTGAAACCTCCGCTGCCTATCCAGTCAAAGCGAAGCAAGCAGACAATGGAGAAATTAACATTGAGGAAAACGCCGCTGTAATTGTGACTTTGAAACTGTTATTTACTCAAATCTATCGAGCTTGAAAGAGCCCAAGATGACATTAATTACAGCATAACAATGGAGCGCGCACGGGAGGAGGGGGGCAGGGCAAAACCTTTGTGGCGTGGCAAAAAAAATGACAGAAGTGGTGTGAAAAAGTGTCATTTTGTGTGGAAAGCTAATTGAAATAACGGAGAGGTGACAGGTGACGGAATTTCAGATCCCTTCGTTCGGCTGGGTTTGATGAGCAGCGAGACGCAGATGGTGATGGAAATATTAACATGTGGTGAATGGATGCGGAGACGGGCAATCCGGGGTCGGCCAAAAATAGCATTGAATAGAACATGATTAAAGCCTGGGACTGCCAAAACCTATATTATCCTCGCAATCAAAAAATCGGGTAACTTTGCCAGATTATTTGTTTATTCCCAGGGAGAGTCCGGCAGCGGAACAGTAATTGGTGCTACAGGTGGGCAGGAACTCCACCAATAAATGTCATCGCTGGAAACCCAAGGATATAGAATGAATAAGGGGGGCTCCTCCATCATGAATGACAGAAATGGTACGCTGGAAGAGGGTTTGATTGTTCATCATCCATCCACTACCGAAATATCAGTTTTGGGTGGACTTGACCTTTAACTAATTCAGCCACCCGGAAGATTTGGCTGCTCAATGACCAGAGCATTTTTTGCGATTTGGCACTGCGTCGCTTTAACTGACAATTGCGCGGTCGTGCAACGCTGTACCCAAACAAAATTGACGTCCTTTTTTTCCCACAAATAGAGCTTTTATTTTGGTGGTATTTGATCACCTCTGCGGTTTTTATTTTTTGCGCTATAAACAAAAAAAGAGCAACAATTTCAAAAAAAAAAAAAAAAACACAATATTTTGTACTTTTTGCTATAATAAATATCCCCAATTTAAAAAAAAAAAAAAAGCCAATTTTTTTCTCAGTTTAGGCCGATATGTATTCTTCTACAAATTTTTGGTAAAAAATTTGCAATAAGCGTATATTGATTGGTTTGCGCAAAAGTTATAGCGTCTACAAAATAGGGGATAGATTTATGGCATTTTTATTATTATTTTTTTTACTAGTAATGGTGGTGATCTGCAATTTTTATCATGACTGCGACATTATGGCGGACACATCGGACACTTTTGACACATTTTTGGGACGACTGACAATTATACAGCGATCAGTGCTATAAAAATGCATCGATTACTGTATAAATGTCACTGGCAGGGAAGGGATTAACACTAGGGGGCGATCAAGGGGTTAACTGTGTTCCCTATGTGTGTGTTCTAACTGTAGGGGGAGGGGACTGACTAGAGGGGATGACAGATCGTGGTTCCTAGCTATTAGGAACTCAGGATCTGTCTCTCCTCACAGAACAGGGATTTGTGTGTTTACACACACACGTCCCTGTTCTGCCTCTCGTGGCCTCTCGCAATGACCGCCGGCCACAAGCGATCGCGGGCACGAGAGGCAGAACAGGGACGTGTGTGTGTGATATTTATTTGGAAGCTGCCCGTCCCGAGTGACGCAGCGTTTTACAGATTCCATCTTTGCAGACAGAAACATGCCATTATTTTCTTTGTCATGAGATTTTTACTTACTGGTTTATTTCTTTAAACGAAACATCCCTGCAAACACTCCAAAGTCGCAAAATTTAGAGTGCGACTTTGATGTGACTTTACACTCACTGGATCAGAGTTGCAACAAAGTAGCGCAGACAACTTTAAGTCACATAGATTGAAACGAGGGCCATTGAAATTAACGGGCTGTGAGTTGTCATTTGACTTTATGTGTCCAAAGTCGCATCACAAGTCGCACTAAATAGAAATGGAGCCTAACTGAATGACATTTAGGCTTCATTCAGACATGCGCTGACACCCATCCTGCATGCAGGCTCCCTTTATTATTGAGCCTGTCCCCACCCAGGGCTGTATGCAGGCAGCCTATAGAGGGGGATGCAGATGCAGCTGCTGTTTGGACACAGCAGCATGCCTAAATTTGGATACTCCCAATGCAGTGGGGCTGTGCCCGCACTGCACGGGTTAACTGATCGTTTTTGTCTAGGGGAGGGGAGAGCCGAGATACACTCATCTAATCCGCTGATCCTCCCAGCACAAGACCGATACTGTCCCCTGGGGTCTAGTGGTCTTGTGCAGTGGACCGTTCCTGACGCCATCACGCCCATAGGCTGGCACTGGATGTGAGGATGGCAGGAACAGTCCACTGCTGGGTGTAGGGGAGCGCTGTTTTCCCAGAGGATAGAAGGATCGGGTGAGTGACAAAACGAGCAGTTAACCCATGCAGCCCCACTGTATGAGAAAACATTTTTTTTCGCAGATGGGTCTCTCCGGGATGCGTTTCAGCACCGCGGACAGCTCCCTTCCTAACAATCCTCGGGTGACACTGCAGCCCACAGAGAGATCTCCTTTTATATATTATCTGCTGCATTATACTGTATATGTGACTATATATATCTTTTACGTTTTTTCTCCTTTTTTTCTGTTTTTATTTTTTCCACAAACATCCTTATTATGATCTCTATGGTGTATAACGATCCAGTCCTTTTGCTGAACCTAATATCATTAATAAAAGATCTTATTGGGTTTGAGTCGCCCCCATCCCTTCCTTCGTTTTCCTGTTCTCCTCCAAGGAACGAATTTGAAAGTACTTTTTATTTTTTTCATTTATTTTAGGTACTTGTATATCGCCGTCAATTTACGCAGCGCTTACATTGTACATTCACATCAGTCCCTGTCCTCAAGGAGCTTACAATCTAAGGTCCCTAACTCACATTCATACATACTAGGGACAATTTAGAAAGGAGCCAATTAACCTACCAGCATATCTTTGGAATGTGGGAGGAAACCGGAGCACCCGGAGGATATCCACGCAGGCACAGGGAGAACATGCAAACTCCAAGTACTAGATGGTCATAAAGCGCAGGGGGCGTGCGAGTAGAGCGATCATGGGAGGACGTCTATGGATGGCCTCCTGTCACTGGAAATCCGCGCTGTAGCCGTCTTACAGCGATATCGCAGGTGGAAAATGGTTAAAGTGTAACTGTACCTTTGGTGTGGCTACACTTGTTTTAAAAGATACAATGTTGCAGTCTGATTACCGGGGTTGTGGGGAGACTGAGGAAATACTTCCTCCTTCCTGCAGCAGACTGATGACATCATCTCAGCCTAGGCAAAGTCACAGAGTGGAGCACAAGAACTGATTTTTAATGATAAAAAGTGGAACATTTCTGAAAAATGATACTGTTGCTGTATACTGTGACAGATCAGGAATTTATTGATGAGGTCCACTTTAACTACTTTTTCGGCCAGCCGCCGTCGTTATACTGCGACAGGTTGGCTCCCCTGTGTGAATCACCGTAGCTGTGCGGCGGCGGCTGCTTTAAGGGGTATAGGGGGCGTGCGCGTGTCACATCGAAGCTGATGCGCCTGCCTGGCAGGCGTGATCACTCCTGAGAGAGACAGAACGGGGATCTGTCAAGGTAAACAAACAGATCCCCGTTCTGTCAGGGAAGTAGAGAGAGATCTGCTGTCCCTAGTGATCAAGAACAGCAATCTCTCTCTACTCCCAGTCAGTCCCCTCCCCCCCACAGTTAGAAACACCTCCCTAGGGAACACTTAACCCCTTGATCGCCCCCCCTAGAGTTAACCCCTTCCCTGCCATCGACATTTGTACAGTAACCAGTGGCTATTTTTAGCTCTGATCGCTGTATAAATGTCAACAGTCCCAAAAAAGTGTCAAAAGTGTCCGTTCTGTCCTCTGCAATGTCACAGTCCCACTAAAAATCGCTGATCACCGCCATTACTAGTAAAAAAAAATTAAAATGCCATAAATCTATCCCCTATTTTGTAGACTGTATAACTTTTGCGCAAACCAATCAATATACGCTTATTGCGATTTTTTTGTTACTAAAAATATTTAGAGGAATACATATTGGCCTAAACTGATGAAGACATTTTTTTTTTTTTATTTTTGGGGGGATATTTATTATAGCAAAAAGTTAAAAATATTGGGGTCTTTTTTTCAAACTTTTTTTGTTTATAGCGCAAAAAATTAAAACGGCAGAGGTGATCAAATACCACCAAAAGAAAGCTCTAATTGTGGTGAACAAAGAACGTCAATTTTGTTTGAGTACAGCGTCGCACCACCGCGCAATTGTCAGTTAAAGCGACGCAGTGCTGTATCGCAAAAAAATGGCCTGGTCATGAAGGGGGCAAATCTTCCGGTCCTTAAGTGGTTAAACGCGTCTCTGTCTAGTTTTTAATAGGAAGTCGCCTTGCTAAACAGCTCGCAGACCTCTGATCCCCGCCGGCACCATTACGGAAAAGGCGATGATTCCGGAGTAAGCCTCCTTGGGTATTTGCAGAAACTTGCGAGCGATATGAATTGTTGTCTTGTGGATTGGGGATAAAACCGCGGATATCAAGCAAGATGTCAGAGCATTTCTCTCCTTGACATTTCGATATCCGGGAAGGAATGATGTAAAGTATAAATATTGTTTGAACGCTGTACATAATGATAACCCGAGGGACCGGGCGCGCTTCTCCTGCTACATCTGCTGTGAAGAGACAGCGAGGCGGCGCGATTGGTTCGGTGAGAAGGTGACTGAGCAGCCAATTAGGGCCAAGTCATTTAGCGCCAATCAAGGGCCGGATTCCCAGAATGCTCAGACATTTGTCAAGGCAACAGATGGACTGTTCCGAGTGTCTCACCTCTTGTTTAGATTTAACGTCTGCGAGACAAAAAAAAAAAAAAGAGCTCCGTGAGAAAAAAAAATAAGATGATGAATAATACATGGCTGCCGAGGTGGAACGCCGAGCGGATTTCTGAGAGGGAGGCAGATGGCGGAGATCGACACATTTCTGGTCAAAGAATAAAAGAAGGACTATAGGAATGTGACTGAACATTTTAAATGTATTTTTAACCACTTCCGGACCGCCGCACGCCGATATTACGTCCTTACTTTGACGGGGGGATATCGTCGTTATGGCAGCAGCCATAAGCCCGGTATCCCCGCTTTCGGCCGGCGGTCCCCTTCAAGATAAAAGTGGTCTCTGCGGCGGATTCGCCACGAGATCACTTTTATTGCTTTTGCCCTCTGCCGCTTACCGAAGCCGCCGGCAGCGGCGGAGGATATCAGATGTTCCTCCTTCCTTGGCATGGAGACGAGTGAGGGAGAAAATGGCCCCCACCCGTCTCCAAGACTTTGCAGGGCGGAAGCGACGTCAAAACGTCACTTCCGCCCACAGCTCTTAAAGAGCCATTTTTTTTAAATCACCTTTGTTTTTGTTTTTTTGTTTTTTTTTATTGCTTTATTGCATTTTAGTGTAAATATGAGATCTGAGGTCTTTTTGACACCAGATCTCATAGGTAAGAGGTCCTGTCATGCTTTTTTTCTATTACAAGGGATGTTTACATTTCTTGTAATAGGAATAAAAGTGACACTATTTAAAAAAAAAAAAAACAGTGTAAAAATAAAAAATAAAAGTGAGTAGCGCCCGCATATGAAAATGGTGTTCAAACCACACATGTGAGGTATTGCCACGATCGGTAGAGCGAGAGCAATAATTCTGGACCTAGACCGCCTCTGTAACTTAAAACATGCAACCTGTAGAATTTTTTTAAACGTCGCCTATGGAGATTTTTAAGGGTAAAAGTTTGTCGCCATTCCACGAGTGGGCGCAATTTTGAAGCGTGACATGTTGGGTATCAATTTACTCGGCGTAACATCATCTTTCACAGTATTAAAAAAAAATTGGGCTAACTTTACTGATGTTTTATTTTTTAATTCAAAAAAAGTGTATTTTTTCCATAAAAAGTGCGCTTGTAAGACCGCTGCGCAAATACGGTATGACAGAAAGTATTGCAACGACCGCCATTTTATTCTCTAGGGTGTTTTAAAAAAAATTTATAATGTTTGGGGGTTCTAAGTAATTTTCTAGCAAAAAAAATGTTTTTAACTTGTAAACAACAAATCTAAAAAAGAGGCTCGGTCCTTAAGTGGTTAACGCTTTCCCTTCAGTCTTGTACAGTTTGTACCGGCTCCTCTCCTGGACTGAAATGGCTTAGGCCCGTTTCACGCTGCCGCGACTTTCGAAGACGACATCCCAGCGCGACTAGGGCATGACTTGCACGTGAATTCTTCTTTAACCTCCCTGACGGTAATCGCGAGTGTGGCTCGGGGTTAAATTTCAGTCCCATTAGCGGTAACCCCGAGCCACACTCGGGATTACATTGCAGGATCCTGGTGCGGCGTTACTTACCTTGTCCCCAGGATCCTGCGATGTCCCCTGCAGTGTCCGTGGGCTCTGTCTCCTCTGAAGCCTCTCCGTGCCAGGCTCCGTTCCCTGCGAGCGGCGCGACGCACGGGGGGCGGAGCCTGGCGGCAAATTCAAAAAAATGTACAAATCATAACACATACAGTACTGTAATCTTACAGATTACAGTACTGTATGAAATTATTTCACATCCCTTTTGTCCCCAGTGCTTTGGCCCATGCCCTGCATGCAGTTTTATGTGATATATTCTGTTCTTTCTGCCTGGAAACTTGAGATTGTCCATAGCAACCAGAAAGTGTCCCTTTATGTCAAAAGTGGCTTTAGACCAGCTAGAAAACAGCGATAGTAAATTAGAACACTTGCAGAATTGAGCGATAGTGAATTGTGGAAAATTTTATTATTATTACATTATTTTTTTAATTATTTATATTTATTTATTATATTATAATTTATGTTTTTGTGTTTCAAACTTTATCATACCCGGGATATCTACTAGACTCTTGGTGGACAGATTTAAGTGTGTTATTGTTAAGAATTACAGACCTTCAATATAAAACACCAAATTTCCATGCAAAATAATTGTACCGCTTTCAGCACCTAAAATCTGAAATAATCATACCGCCAGGGAGGTTAACAGAAGTCAATGCAAGTCGTTGCCGAAGTCGCAGCAAAAGTGGAGCAGGAACCTTTTTCTAACTCAGAGCGACTCAAGTCACTCCTATCAGAATGTTTCCATTGCACTTAATGGGGCATGACTTGCCATACGACTTGTGCTCTCAAAGTCGGAAAGCACGTCGCACCAGTGTGAAACAGGCCTTACTCTGATGTCACTGCACACTGTGAGGTTCTCACAATGTGCATTAGAAGCTGCAGCCCAGCATCATCAAGCTCTTTTCATCCCAGCCTGACTGTCCCTGGCCCGCCCATTTCTTTTATTGAATTTCAGTTCTCTCAATTATGGAGGTTCAACCTTGCGGAACTGCAGTCTGCTCGCATAATTTTTTCTTTGCCATTCTGAAGCTTCCCTCCAACCACTTTGCATATTATTTTATATATACTATGTTTCTGTACTTGCCAAATATGCTGCAGAAATCTCCCTCCACAGAGTCTGGCTGCATCCATTTTAACTGTGGGCAGTTGAAGTTGCTGCCTGTTCACTTCCTGGATTTACACAGAGGGGCACACCTCCAGCTTGGCAGCTCTCATTGGCCCTCTTATGACTCATCCCCACTCCCTTCCTGACAAACTCTCAGGAGAGTGAGCTGTGTATGAGGTCATAAGCCTAGGCTAATGACCAGACAAGAAACAGGAAGTGGGCTGTATAAGGGATTTACTGGCAGAAAAAAAATGTTTTACTATCCAAAGTTAAAACAACAACAACAAGGGCAGAAGATTTAATAGATGGAAAGATGCCGTTTGCCTGGCTGCTGCTGGAATTGAACCTGGGACTTTAAGACAGCAGCCCTAGCCAAGGGTGGCGCTACAGATAGATCAATCTGATGAAGGGTTGTGCATTTGGCTTGATTTTTTGTTCTGTAGTGGATCAGATTTGTTCTACAATAAAGAAGTAAATTCTGGATTCATTGTCTTTGCTTTTCTTTATATCCGGACTGTATGGACTTGTCTGTGGGGATGACTCTGCTCTACGCTACAGTGTGATCTCTACTGGTGTGACTACATCTAATCTAAGGACAGGTTCCTCTACTGGTGTGACTACATCTAATCTAAGGACAGGTTCCTCTACTGGTGTGACTACATCTAATCTAAGGACAGGTTCCTCTACTGGTGCGACTACATCTAATCTATGGACAGGTTCCTCTTCTGGTGTGACTACATCTAATGTAGGTCCCTCTACTGGTGCGACTACATCTAATCTAGGGACAGGTTCCTCTACTGGTGTGACTGCATCTAATCTAGGGACAGGTTCCTCTACTGGTGTGTTTACATCTAATCTAGGGACAGGTTCCTCTACTGGTGTGACTACATCTAATCTAGGGACAGGTTCCTCTACTGGTGTGACTACATCTAATCTAGGGACAGGTTCCTCTACTGGTGTGTTTACATCTAATCTAGGGACAGGTTCCTCTACTGGTGTGACTACATCTAATCTAAGGACAGGTTCCTCTACTGGTGTGACTACATCTAGTCTATGGACAGGTTCCTCTACTAGTGTGACTACATCTAATTTATGGACAGGTTCAGTTAACACCAGGAATTGCACAGAAAAGCGCTCCACATTCCAGGGCGATTCAAATGCTGTGATTTGAGCCCATTCAGTTTGAACAGGCTCATATCGCTCCAAACTAGCACATGCACCAATTTTGAAAATGCACTGCAACCGATTTCCCTGCATCCAATTCACATATCAGGAGATTGTGAGCGCCTCTCTATAGAGCCGATTCACATATCTCCTCGGCCACTCCGATGCGAATTGCACAGGAGCCCTGTGCACCTTTTGGTCCATTTCTGCTCCGAATTCAGCCAAAAATTTGGGCTGAAATTGGACCTGAAAAAGTGGAGACGCACCGGACTCCCTGCTGTGAGCCGCTGCGTGTTCTTAGTGTGAACCCAGCCTGCGTTTTTTGCACACCATGCGGTAAACACACAAGGAGTGGGGTTTTCCGGCACACCGTTCTGGTGCGAACAGACCCTTATTGTATGCAAGCAGCTGTTACGGGAGGACACACATTGTGCTTGTCAGTAGTGATGTGGTTGTTTTGTGAATACATCTAAACTATGGACAGATTTATTACACATCAGCAGTAGTTGTGGGTGGACACACATTCTTGTTGTTGCTCCTGGTGGTGGTATTGTTGTTGTTGGGTTAAGTATTAAAGTGATGTGTGGATATGTCCTGTGATCGGCGCAGGCGGGGATGGGTGCTGGTTGGTGGGGGGCAGGCGGGGATGGGTGCTGGTTGGTTGGCAGGGTGCAGGCGGGGATGGGTGCTGGTTGGCAGGGGGCAGACGGGGATGGGTGCTGGTTGGTTGGCAAGGGGCAGGCGGGGATGGGTGCTGGTTGGTTGGCAAGGGTGCAGGCGGGATGGGTGCAGGTTAGTTGGAAGGCGGGGATGGGTGCTGGTTGGTTGGCACGGTGCAGGCGGGGATGGGTGCTGGTTGGTTGGCACGATGCAGGAGGGGATGGGTGCGGGTTGGTTGGAACGATGCAGCCGGGATGGGTGCTGGTTGGTTAGTGGGATGCAGGCGGGATGGGCGCTGGTTGGTTGGTGGGGTGCAGGTGGGATGGGCGCTGGTTGGTTGGCGGGGTGCAGGCGGGATGGGCGCTGGTTGGTTGGCGGGGTGCAGGCGGGATGGGCGCTGGTTGGGTGCAGGCAGGATGGACGCTGGTTGGTTGGCGGGGTGCAGGCGGGATGGGCGCTGGTTGGTTGGTGGGGTGCAGGCGGGATGGGCGCTGGTTGGTTGGTGGGGTGCAGGCGGGATGGGCGCTGGTTGGGTGCAGGCGGGATGGACGCTGGTTGGTTGGCGGGGTGCAGGCGGGATGGGCGCTGGTTGGTTGGCGGGGTGCAGGCGGGATGGGCGCTGGTTGGTTGGCGGGGTGCAGGCGGGATGGGCGCTGGTTGGTTGGCGGGGTGCAGGCGGGATGGGCGCTGGTTGGTTGGCGGGGTGCAGGCGGGATGGGCGCTGGTTGGTTGGCGGGGTGCACGCTGGTTGGTTGGCGGGGTGCAGGCGGGGTGCACGCTGGTTGGTTGGCAGGGTGCAGGCGGGATGGGCGCTGGTTGGTTGGTTGGGTAGCATTGACCAGGGGCCTGAGGCCCTTGTCCATCTTGCTGTCCAGGTAGGTGGCCATGCAGCCATACATAGGAGGGTGGCCCTGCTGGTAGTCCATGGTGGCCTTGGCTCGGTCCTGCTTGCTGTTATGGAAGAGATCGGCCAGGAACTCGTCGTTGAAGGCGGCCGGATCGATGTAGGCGCTGATGTCTATGGAGTTCTCGTTGTCGCACAGCTCGGTCACGTCCCCGGTGGAGGCGGGGGGCTCCCTGTAGCCGTAGGCGGCGTGCTGCTGAGGCTGGGCGCTCGTGGATGGCCGGGATTCGACCTCGTAGAAGTTGGCTAGCTCCATGGAGCTCCTATAGCCAGCCAAGCATGGTGACGAGCTCCGGGAATCCAGGATGAGCTCGGGCTGACTCTGCGCGATCAATCGGCGGACTCTCCAAGCAGGCGACACCGCTCAATACTGACTGCCGGAGCGCCGCTGTCACTCTATATATAGGCGGGAGGTGAGGGCGGGGCAGCGACACCTCATGGCCGCTTACAGGTACTGCACACAAGGCTGCGCTACACCGAGAAAACTTCTGGAACTTCTCCGGCCGCCTTCAGCGCTTCCTTCCCCGCAACTCCCTCCGAGGTCCGCCGTCCTCGATGAGATTAATGTTCTCGGGGCACACACTGCCATAAACGCCGATAAGTGTGCAGTATTCGGATGTCTACGGTCAAGTTCCTTGAATTTCTGCCCAATCGCAGCCCGCACCCACAGCAAGGTTCCGCCTCTTGTGCCTTCTAACCAATCACGGACCGCACACACAGCGAGGTCCCGCCTCTCGTGCCTGCTGATCAATCACAGCCCGTGCCCACAAGCGAGGTCCCGCCTTTCTTTCCTGCCAGCCAATCACAACCCGCACACAGCGAAGGGGCCCGCCTCTCTGCATACTGATCAATCATAGCCCGAGCCCACAAGCAAAGGGCCCGCCTCTAGTACCTGCTAACCAATCAGTAGCTCGCGGCAAAGTTCTCCGTGTTAGTGGACACGGGGATCTATTGCAGTGATGTGAATAGGAGATGGTTACAAAGAGACCGGGCGGAAGGTGGGCACCAGATAGGCGTGAGGTTGTCGTAAAGTGGGCGCAAGAAAAGGAGATCATCTCGGAGCTCCTATCACCCCCAGCAAGGACTGGAGCTACGAGTTCCGACCGTCTTATTGGCTCTGGAGTCTGCCTAGTGGGCGGAGCGCCGCACATGACACACCCACCCACGTCTTCCCTGTGTGGACAGATCTGACACGCCCCTTTTCTGGCACTTTTTGTTCTCATGTAACAATCCGTATTTATTGCTAGAAAATCGATCCCCCGAACATTATATATCTTTTTTTTTTTTTTTTTTTTTTTTTTTTTAAGCAGAGATCCTAGAGAATAAATTAGTGGGTTGCTATTTTTTATACTATACAGTATTTGCACAGCATTTTTTTCAAACACAATTTTTTGGAAAAAATACACTTTAATGAATTTTAATGCAAAAAAAAAAACCCAATACATAACCCAACTTTTTTCTAAAAGATGATGTCACGCCGAGTAAATAGATACCCAACATGTCATGCTTTAAAATTGCGCACTCCTGTGCAACGGCGACTAACAGCATACATTTTTCTATCCATAGGCGACGCTTTAAAAGCCTTTACAGGTTACCATTTTATATTTACACAGGAGGTCTGCTGCTAGAATCGCAGCCCATGATCTGACGCTCGCCGCGATACCTCACATGTGCAGAACGATTGCCGGCTGCATTCACCTTTGGGCGATAGCACAGGAGGACGGGGCACTTTAATTTTTTCTTAAAAACTAATTAATTATTAATAATTGTATTGTAATTGAATGTAAACATCCCTTGTGACAATAATAGGCGGTGACCGATATTATTTATAGAGGGATCTGGGGTCCATTAGACCCCAGATCCCACCTCTGGCCCCCAAAGCAGCCAATCAGACACAGATCGGTTTGATCAGCTGCCTTACTGGCCAGCAGCCAGCCAATAAACACAAAGCTGAATCCGCAAGTGACCATTGCTTCCAGTATCTTAAAGATCATCGGGGACCTTCCAGTCCTCTAAGATCTCTCTGGTCAGCCAACAGCTACAATCCCGGGGACCCCCTCCCACCACCTGTAAAAGCGATCCAGCAGCTAATTAGTCACTAGGATGGCTTTTACAAAAAAGAGAATTGCTGACCTAAAAATAAAAAACAAAAAATACCTTGATGGTGTCTGCAGGTTCAGGCATCATCCCGGTATAACCACTGCAACTCAGGGACGTCCTTAGGTGGCAGGTGGTTAATGCTGCAGCATCCACCAAGACTCAGTTTTGGGCAGCCTGACCCTTTAAGAGAAACCTCCTACCAATGGTGACATCAGTAAATGAAGACAAAAGGGGGGGATTTACTAAAACTGGTGCAACCAGGATCTGGGGCAGCTGTGCATGGCAGCCGATCAACTTCTAACCTCAGTTTGTTCAATTAAACTTTGACAAAAAAGCCTGGAAGCCAATTGGGTTCCATGCAGAGCTGCACCACATTCTGAATGCTCCATTTGGCTTGGCTGAGATGACCTGGGTTATCCGCCATGGATGCAGCTAGAACGGCTCCCCTGGTGGCTGGTAATGAACATTACACTTGTTTGTGTGCAGTGTGGAAGGTTTTTTGTTTTGTTTTACTTATGTTGCTTTGCCTTTTATATTAGTATGTGATTTTCTTCCCACTGACTACCAATGTAAGGGGCATTCTTCCCACTGACCACCAATGTAAGGGGCATTCTTCCCACTGACCACCAATATAAGGGGCATTCTTCCGACTGACCACCAATATAAGGGGCATTCTTCCCACTGACCACCAATGTAAGGGGCATTCTTCCCATTGACCACCAATATAAGGGGCAGTTTTCCCACTGACCACCAATGTAATCGCCATTCTTTCCAATTACCACCAATTTAAGTAACATTTGTCCCACTATCCCAATATGAGGGAAATTCTTCCCATAGACCACCAATGTAAGGAGCATTTTTGTCATTGACCCTAATGAAATGGTTTTAGTAAAGGTTCCCCAAACCTGAAATAGATTTTAGGGGTTTCTCTGGTGTATAAAGGTTGAGACAAACCATGGCTTTTTAAATGTACACTGTGTGTCATTCAACCCAGAAGACTGAGAACATCTCCCGGTAGAGAGGAGGTAGTGCAGGGGGCAGCTCCAGCTTGGAAGTCGGTATTACAGCCAGGACTGTAGTTTTCTTTGACCTTATATTATTCTTTAAGTTTTTCACTTTAGATATACAGTATGTCACAAAAGTGAGTACACCCCTCCCATTTTTGTAAATATTTTCTTCTATCTTTTCATGTGACAACACTGAAGAAATGACACTTTGCTACAATGTAAAGTAGTGAGTGTACAGCTTGTATAACAGTGTAAATTTGCTGTCCCCTCAAAATAACTCAACACACAGCCATTAATGTCTAAACCGCTGGAAACAAAATTGAAAATGTCCAAATTGGCCCAATTAGCCATTTTCTCTCCCCGGTGTCATGTGACTCGTTGGTGTTACAAGGTCTCAGGTGTGAATGGGGAGCAGGTGTGTTAAATTTGGTGTTATCGCTCTCACTCTCTCATACTGGTCACTGGAAGTTCAACATGGCACCTCATGGCAAAGAACTCTTTAAGGATTTGAAAAAAATAATTGTTGCTCTACATAAAGATGGCCTAGGCTATAAGAAGATTGCCAAGACCCTGAAACTGAGCTGCAGCACGGTGGGCAAGACCATACAGCTATTTAACAGGACAGGTTCCACTCAGAACAGGCCTCACCATGGTCTACCAAAGAAGTTGAGTGCCTGTGCTCAGCGTCATGTCCAGAGGTTGTCTTTGGGAAATAGACATATGAGTGCTGCCAGCATTGCTGCAGAGGTTGAAGGGGTGGGGGGTCAGCCTGTCAGTGCTCAGACCATACGCCGCACACTGCATCAAATTGGTCTGCATGGCTGTCATCCCAGAAGGAAGCCTCTTCTGAAGATGATGCACAAGAAAGCCCACAAACAGTTTGCTGAAGACAAGCAGACTAATGACATGGATTACTGGAACCATGTCCTGTGATCTGATGAGACCAAGATAAACTTATTTTGTTCAGATGGTGTCAAGCGTGTGTGGCGGCAACCAGGTGAGGAGTACAAAGACAAGTGTGACTTGCCTACAGTCAAGCATGGTGGTGGGAGTGTCATGGTCTGGGGCTGCATGAGTGCTGCTGGCACTGGGGAGCTACAGATCATTGAGGGAACCATGAATGCCAACATGTACTGTGACATACTGAAGCAGAGCATGATCCCCTCCCTTCAGAGACTGGGCCGCAGGGCAGTATTCCAACATGATAACGACCCCAAACACACCTCCAAGATAACCACTGCCTTGCTAAAGAAGCTGAGGGTAAAGGTGATGGACTGGCCAAGCATGTCTCCAGACCTAAACCCTATTGAGCATCTGTGGGACATCCTCAAACAGAAGGTGGAGGAGCACAAGGTCTCTAACATCCACCAGCTCTGTGATGTCATCATGGAGGAGTAGAAGAGGACTCAGTGGTAACCTGTGAAGCTCTGGTGAACTCCATGCCAAAGAGGGTTAAGGCAGTGCTGGAAAATAATGGTGGCCACACAAAATATTGACACTTTGGGCTGAATTTGGACATTTTCACTTAGGGGTGTACTCACTTTTGTTGCCAGCGGTTTAGACATTAATGGCTGTGTGTTGAGTTATTTTGAGGGGACAGCAAATTTACACTGTTATACAAGCTGTACACTCACTACTTTACATTGTAGCAAAGTGTCATTTCTTCAGTGTTGTCACATGAAAAGATAGAAGAAAATATTTACAAAAATGTGAGGGGTGTACTCACTTTTGTGAATTACTGTACTTGAAGGGAGAAAAGGTAACAGTGACTTTGTACCTTGCTTCGGATGAGTGATCAGCTACAGCAACAAACTTGCGTCATTCTCAGTCAGAGCTGCGATTTCCAGTTTAAATGTTAAGTTAAATTGTAACTCCGGGGTGGTAGGATGTTTGTAATGACTGGCGGAAGAACTGCTTTTCCATCAGCGGCATGCCATCCCGATTCCTCCACTTTATTTTTCTTCCAACTTCGAAAAGGTCAAAGCATGAAGTGGTGATGGTGAAAGAGTAAAAAAAAAAAAAAAACTTGTGAAAAGCAGTCGGATTCCTCGCCAGCGTTCCATTATTCGCGTAGAGGTGGGGCAATTCAACACATTTTCAGTGGAAACCAATAGGGGAATATCCTTATGAACCGACCAAGATTAAAAAAAGCCACAAACAAATTTGAAATGGAGCACAAAATGTTCATATAAATATATTCCTCAATAGCCATAAAGGATATAAATCCACTTTATGTGCACCCACTGTCTTAGCAAACACGGATATTATTTTGTAAAAGTAGCAATGTCATCATCACTGTGCTGTACATACCTTGTGCAGAGAGCAGAGTTGTGGGAGGGGCCCCAGCAGGCTCCACCCACTATACAGGCTGCCTGCAGAAAACGACAGGAGGGGGCGGAGACAAGACCAGTCACCCTGCACAAGGAGTGAATGGTCTTTATTATAGGAGGGGGGCAGAGACAAGAACAATCCTCACACACTTTTTTTTTTTTTAAAGAAATGAAAGTACACTTTTCTTTTTCATTTCTAAGAAATCTTTTGGCCGGTCCGGTGACACCCAAATCCTTCCTCTTCTGCCGATGAGCAGTCCTTACTCCTACACTGAGCGGGCTGACATAAGGACCTGCAGTAGTATAGTGAGCCTAGGCTTCATGACGGCACAGGAAGAGGGCTGAATGAGGCTGGCTGGAAGAAAATGTCCTTCTACCGAAGACAGCACCGGACTGAAGGTGAGTATTGTAGCAAAAACTTCTTATTTTTTAAAAGCACTGGGCTGTGTATTTTTATTGTGGAAGTGCAGTTCTGCTTTAATGTCATTTTAAAAGTTTTTTTTTTAATTTGCAGTTGTCAGTAAAAAAAAAAAAAAAAAAAAAAATCTTGGGTCATCCTGCCATGAAAGTACTTTTTTTGGGCACTTCCTGTTATGGGGTGACAACTGTCTCCCATTTGTGCCCCTGTGTTGTCACCCTGTCACATGCTCCCTGGTGGAGAGTAAGCATGGCCGTGCTGACACACATTGCTCAGGCCACCGTTGCCAGTGTCATGGAGTCGGTCAATGATGGGCATCTGACTTTGAAGCGAGGGCATGTACACAGAAAGTGGATGCAGGAGGCTTTTTTCAGATAGATAAATGAGATTTGTTCAACATAGATTACCATTAGTGACCCCCTGCCAGGCTCAGGGGCAGAAAAAAAGAAAAAAAAAAACAACACACAGTGGGTGTGGCCTTGCCTTATTTCCACCAACAAAGGCATAGGTATAGACATATTAACTGTTATGTGGACCAGAAACACGAGACCCCAAGATAAAGACTAAATATAATGTCAAGGTAAAACAAGTTAAAGTGTTACTAAACCCACAATAGCAAAATCAGTGTGTATATGCAGTAAAGCATGCCTGTTATACTCACTGTGGAACCTAAGGGGTTAATCCTCCGCATTGTGTATAAAAGGCTGCTTGATCCTGTCTTCTCTGATCCTCCCCTTCTTCCACTGTCCCCAATCGATTTCCTGAGATCCATTTCGTTGGAGTCACTCTGCACATGCTCAGTTTGTGTGTATTGCTATTTTTTTTTCTTGGGAGAGTGCATGTGATCAGCACAGGGCCAATCAGCACTGTCCAGAGGGTCAGGAGTCCTGCAGCCTCATAGGACAGTCAGAGGAGAATTAAAACTCCTCCTACAAGCTTTAACCAGACACGGATAGAAGTCACAAGACTGCTATATACTGCTGATGAGAACAGGTATTTAGCAGTTTATATTTACTAAAATAATTGCATTTCCATGTTCTGTGTACTGTGGGAGATCGGATATAGTGAATGCAGGGTCCGGGGTTTAGTAACACTTTAAATGGACATTTAGGGGTCAATTGATGAAACATTTGCATTTGAGCACTATCCTGTGTTACTTCATGCCATACCGTGGCCAAATATATTTTTTTGTTTTAAATCAATAAAAAAAAAAATTGACCAGCACAGGAAATAGACTAATAACATTCACACAGACCGAATATAGATGCGTTTTCACTGGGTGAATGGCTATGCACATTTTTTCTTTCAAATACACAATAAGATTGTTGTTAAATTGATCTGGTGACAGGGTCTCTTTAGGCATCACCTTTGCTTTAAAAATACAGTAATACCTCGGATTGCGAGTAACGCGGTTTACGAGCGTTTCGCAATACGAGCGATTATTATTTTTTTTAAATACTGACTCGGTTTGCGAGCGTTGTCTCCCAAAACGATCAGAATTCAAGCCTCTGGGGTGTGCAGTACCGCATTTGGCCAGAGGTGCGGGGGGGTGCCGGTGACACTCGGAGCCGTTCTGAAACACTCCGTTCCTGAGTGTCTCTGAGCCTTTCCGAGTGCATCCGAGCGGCTCCGATTGTTTACAAATGTCTATTGTTTACATACAAACGAACAAACAAATACATATATCATTAAAGGAGCAAACAGTGCTCATTCAGCAATGAGCTACAGTTACATGGTATCCAGTCACTGAGTGCAGATCAATAGAGGAGTTTCAATGTTACCTTCTAAATTCCAGTATGATGACTAGAAGTCAACTAACATTTTCAGGGAACTCAAGGAGCAGGTGGTATAGTGCCCCCCCCCCACCTCTGGTTACATGCGGTACTGCATACACTAGCAGTGCCACTGGAACGGATTATCTGAGTTTCCATTATTTCCTATGAGGAAACTCGCTTTGATATACGAGTGCTTTGGATTACAAGCGTTCTTCTGGAACGGATTATGCTCGCTAACCGAGGTACCACTGTACTGCTATCTCCATAGCAGCGGATGGGAACATTTAATCCAGCCACAGAAGTAGAATGACACTTGGGTTCATTATTGTTGCATCAGAGTCGGTATTAGTTTGTCCCGTCCAAGAACCATTCCAGCTTCATATTGGCTCTGGAACACCGGGGGGAGGGGCTGTGTACGAGCGCCGCGGCCATCGCAAACTGTCAGTACACATTTATGTACGCCGCCATCTCCTGGGGCATTCGTTACAAACCGAACCCATAAAAAAAAATAAAAATAAAATAAAACACTCCCCTCGATATCCTGCTATTGTTGAAATGCATTTATTTGGTAACTGATATGTTCGTACATCTGAAAAGCAATAACGGAGCTGCGCTGCCAAGATTCCCCGGCTGTTCCGCCAAACAAACTGCATCCACTTAGCGGAACAGAGCGAGGCTTGTATTTGGCTTTTTTTTACTGACGCTCCAGTTCTTCAAATGTCAAATGATTAAAAACAGGATTGGATTTGCTGCGTGTTTGGTTTGGCAATTATATCTGCAGAAATTGATTTTTATTTTTCTAGAAGATTTTTTTAGAGATTAGAAAAAGTCAATGATTGAAAGGCACAGGAAACGCAGATGCTTTGGGGGGTCCCGCCCCCCCACCTCCCTCCTCCGGAGACGCCGCTCACAACCCTTGGCTGAGGACGACTTTGCTCAGGGTTTTCCCCTCATCTTTGGACTCCGACATGAAAGATTCGATCTCCTCCACGGTGCGGGGGACGCAGGTGAGAAGCTCCACGCCGCTGGCGGTCACTGCGATGTCGTCTTCGATACGCACCTGCGGAAAAGGAGGTTGGGGTGGGCGGTTACTATCGTATCATAAATGGAAATACAACACTTAGGGCAGTGATGGGGAACCTTGGCACCCCAGATGTTTTGGAACTACATTTCCCATGGTGCTCCACTACACTGCAGAGTGCATGAGTATCATGGGAAATGTAGTTCCAAAACATCTGGGGTGCCAAGGTTCACCATGATTGACTTAGGGCATATTTATAAAGCCGTTCATCTGATATTCACTGCTGGTGAATCTTTCTGGTGCATGTGATTTGACTGACTGATTGATTCGCCAACAGTCAATGTTTGGGAAAAGTCACCCTGACTGCTTGATAATTATAACCCTTTACAAGTCTACAGCTACAGTTTGGCCTGACCCCCTGTGACAGCCGGTGGGGCAGGAGAGGGGCGCGGGGCAGACACTGCCATTGGGGTGATCACCTGGCCACAGAGAGATCCTCATGGGAGATTTCACTTTTACTTCCTGTTGCGTCTCCAGAAATGTGAAAGGAAATCTCCCCAGTGGGACAAAAGTATGGATTACCGAAAAATAAATAGAAATAAACATCTTTTATTTTGATCAGAGTTTGCTTTAAAAAAAATGTAGTTCTGGTGTAAATAAAAGTATTTTATTTTTATAGTAGAACTATTGGAAAAACTTTCTCTTTTCATATTGGATAGAGCAAGGGAGGGCTATGACTCCTGTCATGTTTTCTTTTTCACCATCTGTGTCCCATTGTGGAGATTTCTCTTCACTTCCTGTCCCATTGTGGAGATTTCTCTTCACTTCCTGTCCCATTGTGGAGATTTCTCTTCACTTCCTGTCCCATAGCCAAACAGGAAGTGAGAGGAAATCCCTGCAAATTAAGGGAATTCCTTGGGGACCCCCAGGTCACCAGAACTGTTTCCCCAATGGAAGATTTCCCCTCTATTACTTTTCTGGGAACAACCCAAATTGTTTTCTTTTAATTTCTCTTTTAATGATAAAATAAATAATGGTAAACATGACAAATAGAGAGGGTTAATTTCCTTAAAGGGGACACAGACAGCAATAAAAAAAACTGACACATTCTAATCCATCTCCACTCTATCCAAAACTAAGGTTTTGCCTTCAGTTAGACTTTAAATATAAATTCAGTTCTATATTCGAATTTCCTTTTTATGGCTGGGTTAACACTGGTGCGATGTTGGACATAGTATGCGATTCGCACCGCACTGCTATGCAGATTACAGCGTTAAGCCTCATCCAGCGTTTCTAGCTTTCAGCCGCGTTTCTCTTCCTCTATTCAAAATCAGTGGTTCCCTATGGGAGCCCATTGATTTGAATAGAAGTTGCACCAGAAGTCGGAAGTCGGATCAAGATGATCCGACTTGCAGTGCGACTTGTGTACTGAGAATCTTAAAGGGGATCTCCGCCAAAAATAAAAAATAAAATTTGCGTGAGGTCCCCCCCCCCCCCCCCCACCAAGAGAATACCAGACCCTTCGGTCTGGTATGGATTTTAAGGGGAACCCCCACGCCAAAAAAAATGGCGCGGGGGTCCCCCCAAGATCCATATCAGACCCTTATCTGAGCATACAGCCCAGAAGATCAGGAAAGGGGGGGGGGGACAAGCGAGGCCACATGCCCTTAACATGGGGGGGGGTGCTTTGGGGCAGGAGAGCTCTGCCCACCCCAAAGCACCTTGTCACCATGCTGATGAGGACATGAGCCTCTTCCTGACAACCCATGCCCGGTGGTTGTCAGGGTCTGCGGGCAGGGGGCTTATCGGAATCTGGAAGCCCCCTTTAACAAGGGGGCCCCCAGATCCTGCGCCCCCACCCTAGGTGAATGAGTATGGGGTACATCGTACCCCTACCCATTTACCTAAAAGAAAAGTGCCAGGCTGCGTGCTCGGATAGGGGTCTGGTATGGATCTTGGGGGGGGGGGGACCCCCAAGCCATTTTTTTTTTTTTAATTTTATGAAGCAACTCGTGTTCTTTGTGTGAACAGGAAAGTATGGCGGTTTTTATATTCAGCCTAGTAATGAGCGCACGTTACCATCTCAGAAAAACGCCCGGGTATTTAGAAAGAGAGAATTCCCTCTGCAGTACAGCCTGACTGCGGGGGGACTCTCAGCAGGGACTGATCTTATAAGAGGAAACAGTTACATCTTTATTGCCATGTCAGCTTCCTAACGGCTCTGCAATAAGGAACATTTGCAGTGCAGGTTGTGCCAAATCCCACCAGAAATTGTGCCGATAGAACGTTTTTCTATCTTATCACTGGGACAGATATCACCAATATCACCCGTATGAATCACTCCGCACAGCACCCTTCACCCACAGCCTCACTCACTAGTCAGATTGGACTTAAAGGGGAAAGGTCATCTTGTAGGATTTTAGAGAAATAAAAAGAGATCAGTTTGCTTTAAGTGTATCAATACAAGCCTGACCTCTCAAAACGTGATGCTGAAGAGTTAAACCCACCAAGAATTTCTAATATCCAAAAGGGTATGCATGCCTGCTGTGCCCATTATGGGTAATCTCACCATCCCAGCATTGAGTTCCTGGGTCTGTACACCTGCTGTGCCCATTATAAGGAGTTCCTACCACCCCTGTGCTGAGTTCACTAAAAAGCATGCCTACTGTGCCCATCATGAGGGGTTCCCACCATCCCTGTGCGGAGTTCCCGGGTCTGTACACCTGCTGTGCCCATTATGAGGCGTTCCAAGCATCCCTATCCCTATGTTCACTGGGGTGCATGCCTGCTGTGCCCATTGGGTGAAGTTTGTGTGAGAAGGTGGAGGGAGAGAATGTCTTTCTGACCTGACACCAAAAAAAAAATCTTTCGGCAGTTCAGCCATGAAAACAGCGGAGTGCGGCTTATGTGTTTGTATGCCTGGGGGAAAGTTGGTGGCTTCCAGAGAGCCTGCGCACCTGCGTCCGGTCACCATATACGTCTGCTTGGAGCAGTGTCCTTTACATACGTGTTAATTGAAGTGAAATGTTAAATTAGCACAGGTGGGGGTGGGGCGATGGTAGCAGCAAAATTCACTTACACCGCCGAACCCTCGGAAGCGTCTCAGGACGTTGCTGTTGATAAAGCATGCCTGAGCGGGGTTGGCCAGGGCCTGGTCCAGGACGTGGTCGATGAAGTAGATTCCAGGCTCGATGGTGAGAACCATTCGCTCCTGCAGGGTTCGGGCTGTCCGCAGGCTTTTCAGGCCGGGCAGGTCAATGCGATCGATACCCTAAAAATGAACCACAGAGAGATTATTGGCAAATGTCAATATGCAAATCTGACTACAAACATATCATATGAAAACAAGAGCCGGGGGGCCGAGAGATAGAAAGAGGAGAACTTGAGCACTTCATCAGAAGGTGGGGGGTGAAAAAGGGGCGGGACCTGTAACCTAGCTTATGGGGGAGGGAGGGTTCTTATATTACTCTAAACCAGTGGTCTTCAAACTGCACCCTGTGGCCTGGATGTGGCCCTGTGCTTGCATTTATTTGGCCCTTGGGGGTGCTATTTTCCTCCCACTGATACCACCAATGGGGTACTATTCATTCCATTAGAAACAATGATGGAGCACTATTCCTCCCAATGACACCAACGATGGGTCACTATTCCTTCAACTGATAACAATAATGGGGCACTATTCCTCTCAATGACACCAATGATGGGGTACCATTCCAATGATATTTCTCCAAGTGACAGCAACATTGAGGCACTATCCTCCCAATGTATTAATTTGGTTGTCTGCGAGCTGGTTGGTAAGTAGGCTTGGGTTTTTTCCTGGGCATTCCCCAGGCTTTGTTGTTAACTATCCTCCCAGTGACACCAAGGATGAGGCATCATCCTCCCAGTGACACCAAGGATGGGGCACTCTCCTCCCAGTGACACCAAGGATGGGGCACTATTCCTCCCAGTGACACCAAGGATGGGGTGCTATTCTTCCCACTGATGCCAATTATGGGGCATTATTCCTCCCAGTGACACCAACGATGGGGCACTATTCCTCCTCCTTCTGACCACAGGCACACCATCCAGCTCTGCAGCGGGCAGCCTGTTAAATTGTAGAGGCTGAAAGCTGCTGTGACTGGATGGAGCTAGGCAGTGGACTAAGTGGTACGAATGTTTAGGGCAGTACCTGTCCAGGAACGAATGCTCGGAACGCAAGCAGTCTGCATTGTGAACCTTCGCCACGGTCACATAATGCTCTAAATGTTGATACCACTCGGTGCACCGTCCATCCTATAGAGCAGATCCAGCTGGGTCCTTGGTTCCAGCTTGTACTGGAATCCGAAATAAACAACCCAGCCAAGCAAAGCCAACACACTCCCCTGTCACAGGGAGGCCACTTCCAGGCCTGGAACACACGGCACAATTCATCTCCAACTCCTAACGAGCAGTGGAGAACATTCTGGCCATGGGGGGAAGAAATCACAGTGAGGACGGAGAACAGAATCCGTTTCTGGATGGAGCTCCGGCGTACGATCGTCCAAGCCGGCTTCCAGGCTGACAACAGCGAGGCTCCCGCTGACACGGGAGAACGTCAGGAAGCCTGGCAGCCAAACAGACCCTCCCAAACTTTACATTGTGTTTAGACGACCTTTACTGATTGCAGATTTCTGGTGTACACTCGCTACATGCTGCCGATCTGCTTTCTTCTTTAGCAATGGTCACATGAGCCTATGCCTAAGTTTCTGGTCACATGACCCTGGTGCCTAGGTTTCTGGTCACATGACCCTGTGCCTGGGTTTCTGGTCACATGACCCTGTGCCTGGGTTTCTGGTCACATGACCCTGTGCCTGGGTTTCTGGTCACATGACCCTGTGCCTGGGTTTCTGGTCACATAACCCTGTGCCTAGGTTTCTGGTCACATGACCCAGTGCTAAGGTTTCTGGTCACATGACCCAGTGCCTAGGTTTGTTAGTCACATGACCCTATGCCTGGGTTTCTGGTCACATGACCCTGTGCCTGGGTTTCTGATCACATGACCCTGTGCCTGGGTTTCTGATCACATGACCTTATGCCTGGGTTTCTCATCACATGACCCTGTGCCTGGGTTTCTGGTCACATGACCCTGTGCCTGGGTTTCTGATCACATGACGCTATGCCTAGGTTTCTGGTCACATGACCCTGTGCCTAGGTTTCTTAGTCACATGACCCTATGCCTAGGTTTCTGGTCACATGACCCTATGCTTAGGTTTCTGGTCACATGACTCTATGCCTAGGTTTCTGGTCACATGACCCTATGCCTAGGTTTCTGGTCACATGACCCTATGCCTAGGTTTCTGGTCACATGACTCTATGCCTGGGTTTCTGGTCACATGACCCTGTGCCTGGGTTTCCGGTCACATGACCCTGTGCCTGGGTTTCTGGTCACATGACCCTGTGCCTGGGTTTCTGGTCACATGACCCTGTGCCTGGGTTTCTGGTCACATGACCCTGTGCCTGGGTTTCTGGTCACATGACCCTGTGCCTGGGTTTCTGGTCACATAACCCTGTGCCTAGGTTTCTGGTCACATGACCCAGTGCTAAGGTTTCTGGTCACATGACCCAGTGCCTAGGTTTGTTAGTCACATGACCCTATGCCTGGGTTTCTGGTCACATGACCCTGTGCCTGGGTTTCTGATCACATGACCCTGTGCCTGGGTTTCTGATCACATGACCTTATGCCTGGGTTTCTCATCACATGACCCTGTGCCTGGGTTTCTGGTCACATGACCCTGTGCCTGGGTTTCTGATCACATGACGCTATGCCTAGGTTTCTGGTCACATGACCCTGTGCCTAGGTTTCTTAGTCACATGACCCTATGCCTAGGTTTCTGGTCACATGACCCTATGCTTAGGTTTCTGGTCACATGACTCTATGCCTAGGTTTCTGGTCACATGACCCTATGCCTAGGTTTCTGGTCACATGACCCTATGCCTAGGTTTCTGGTCACATGACTCTATGCCTGGGTTTCTGGTCACATGACCCTGTGCCTGGGTTTCCGGTCACATGACCCTGTGCCTGGGTTTCCGGTCACATGACCCTGGCCTGGGTTTCTGGTCACATGACCCTATGCCTAGGTTTCTGGTCACATGACTCTATGCCTGGGTTTCTGGTCACATGACCCTGTGCCTGGGTTTCCGGTCACATGACCCTGTGCCTGGGTTTCCGGTCACATGACCCTGTGCCTGGGTTTCTGGTCACATGACCCTGTGCCTGGGTTTCTGGTCACATGACCCTGTGCCTAGGTTTCTGGTCACATGACCCTGTGCCTAGGTTTCTGGTCACATGACCCTGTGCCTAGGTTTCTAGTCACATGACATAGGATTTTGCTCAGAATTTTTAGCCACCCGCTGTCAGGTCCATATAATGTATGGGCCTGGCAGCGAAAGGGTTAAACCCTTGGGGTTCTTTTGTTTAACACATTGAGCACAATAAAATAAACATTCCCCAGCAAACTATTTGTTAAAATTCTTACCCAAAAGTTGCAATTTGCAGCGGTCAATGCTGCTGGTTCCTGCTCTCTCAGAGCTGCTTTCCTTAACTTCCAGTCTTTACAGAAAAAGAGTCGATAACAGTGTACAGTGCAGTCTGTTAGACTGGAGAAGGGATTGGGGTGGGGGATGAGGAGCAGGGGGGTACTTTGACATTCCAGGCTATGGGGTTGTGTGATTCTATTGATTTACACAGTGTAGGGAGATACAACTCTAATCCTGAATGCAAGGGTGGCTTTGTAGGATGCTGCAAGAGAAAGGAGCCCCCTTGAAACAGGAAACCAGCTTAAACTGGAACATAGGCAGGGATTAAAAAGATAAAGAAGCTGCATATTCAGTGATTTAATCAGATGTTGAGTGAGGGGTTAACTGAATTGTACATAGATGACAACATACATGCTTTCAGGCACTGGGAGCTGGAAAAAGATTTAGGCAGCAAAGGGAGGTATTTAGCGGTGCAATAAATCTTTGTCATAGTGGGTCTCTATGGGCCTTTATAGCAGGGTGACCCATCTGGCATTTCGGGTGTGTGAAGCCACAAGACTGGATGGTCAGAATCACAAATATTTCAACCGGTTAGAAAAAAGTTTAGCTGTATTTATTTCAGCTGTGCGGTTTGGCTGGAGTTCCGCTTTAAACCAAAACTTCACTCAAACCACTAAAAACAGATGAGAAAAGGAAAGATTTTAACTGGTAAGTTGTAGGAGGTTAACCACTTGTTGCCCGTTACTTATTCCAAAGGAAGCAATTGTTTTTGTTTTTTTTTCCCATTATCTGATCTTGCTGTGTGAACTCCCATTGACTTCCAATGTACTGACCTCGGGGTATCCTCCAACATCATGGACATCGATGCCCAGGAAGTGACCCAGGCCATGAGGCATGAACACCGCGCCCATGTGAGCTTTGATCATGTCCTCCACGTTGCCCTTCAAGATGCCAGCTTTGGTCAGCTCCTCCAGGTGAACGCGGTCGGCCAGGCGATGCATATCCGGCCAGCTCACTCCTGTATAATGACAAAGAAGACATTTGTTAAAGAGGAAGTCCAGTTCATTTTTTTTTATTTTTTACTTTCCTGTGTTAATTTAAAAAAAAATCACAATTTAAATCCATCCTGTCCACACACTGCTCCTGCACTGTCCCCGGCTTCCTCCAGTGCTGGCAGTCACATCATTCTGCTTAATTCTTGTGAGTCCAGCCTGGGATCAGATCGGTTGGGCTTACAGTACTCCAGGCAGGGCTGCCGATAAGGGGAGGGGGGGGGGGGGGCAGCCCACCTATACCAAGCCCATGTCCCCTCCAGTTCAGCAAGGGACCCAGGAGCAGGGAGGGGACTCTTTAACCACTTGTTTACCGGGCACTTAAACCCCCCTCCTGCCCAGACCAATTTTCAGCTTTCAGCGCTGTCGCACTTTGAATGACAATTGCGCGGTCATACAACACTGTACCCAAATGAAATTTTTATCATTTTTTTGCCACAAATAGAGCTTTCTTTTGGTGGTATTTAATCACAGCTGGGATTTTTATTTTTTGCTAAACAAAAGAAAATTTTGAAAAAAAAAAAAATCATGTTTCATAGTTTGTTATAAAATTTTGCAAACAGGTAATTTTTCTCCTTCATTGATATTCGCTGATGAGGCGGCACTGGTGGGCACTGACAGGCTGCACTGATGGGCACGGATAGGCACAGTTAAGGTGGCACTGATAGGCACAGTTAAGGCGGCACTGATGAGCACAGTTAAGGCGGCACTGATGGGGACAGATAAGGCGGTACTGATGGGCACAGATAAGGCGGCACTGATGGCCACTGATGGGTGGCACGGATGGGTGGACTTACATGGACTAATACCTGAACTTGTTGTGAAACATTAACTACCACCATCAAGTTCCCCCTCTCAGGAACCCCCAACCCACCCCCTTCCCTCCACCATTTTTAGTTATATGTACTCGGCTACCTCCATTGTGCGCCATATTAACCCCTTGGCACGGATGGGTGGCACTGATGGGTGGCACTGATGTGCAGCACTGTTGTTGTGGCTCTGATGTGGGCGCTGATGGGTGGCACTGTGGGCACTGATGGGTGACGCTGGTGGGCAGTGGTAGGCGGCACTGCTGCCTATTGCTAGGTGTCACTGGCAATGTCCCTCTCACAGCCGCCGGTGATCGCCATTTTTTTTCCTCCTCACGCTGTCAGCGCGAGGAGAAAAAATATCCGATTACCGGCTCTGTTTACATCACATGATCAGCTGTCATTGGCTGACAGCTGATCATGTGGTAGGGGGTCGGGATCGACCCCTTACTCTGATCTGTGATCAGGCGAGTCTCACATACTCGCTGATCACCGAGCGCGCCCCGCGCAGGCCGCTCGTGCACGGGACGAGGTCAATAGACGTAGTCCCGGCAATGTAGGTCCGCGCTGTTGCCGTCATTTGGCAATAGCGCAGATCTGAAGCGGTTAAATACCTTTAGGTCCAAACACAGTGATTTTCTGGACTGTAGCTCCCAGAAATAAAATAACAGCTTCCTGGGCCCTGGGCCGGTGCTACCACTAGGCAGCCTCCTAGGGCGCCCGGCTACTGGTGTTCCTACTCTCTTCTCTCTGCAGCAGGCAACTAAGTCTCAGCATCAGCAGGCAGCCGCTGCTCCGTTCACACATAGTGTCAGAGGAGCAGCGGCGGCAGGGGGACTGTGTCTGTATCCCATCTCCCGAATGAATGGAAGCAAGCAAACATTCATTAAAGGGCGCTGGTGAGGCTGCATTTGATGGGCGCTTCATTAAAAAAAAAAAAGGGGGGGTTTACATGGGCAGGGGAAAGGGGGTGGAGCCTGGGGGGGGGGGGGGGCAGCAAAATGAGGTCTCGTCTAGGGTGTCAAAAATCCTTGCACCAGCCCTGCCTGGGCCCCATCAGTTCAGCAGGCTCTTAAATTCCTTTGGGTGCATGCTAAGTAACTCCATGGGCTATAGCTCCCTGCATTTAAAGTTCCCCGGGCCCCATCAGTTCAGCAGTGGGGCCTTCCCTGCCAGTGTCATTTTTACATTGATCAATGTATTTTTATAGCACTTTTTTAAGGTAATATTGTCACCAGTACCCAAAAAGTTTTTAATTTGGGGTCAGGTTTGTCCGCCGCAATGTTGCAGTCCCGCTAAAAAAAAAAAAAAAAAAAAAAAAAATCGCAGATCGCCGCCATTACCAGTAAAAACAATTAAAAAATGAATAAAAGTCCCTAACTCTATCCCGTAGTTTGTAGATGGGATAACTTTTGTGCAAACCAATCAATATAAACCTATTTTTTTTACCAAAAAAATATGTCGAAGAATATATATCTGCCTAAACTGATGAATAAATTAGTATTTTTATATTTTTTTGGATATGTATTATAGCAGAAAAAAAAAATATAATAATAATAATAATATATATAATTGTTGGTCTTTTTTTGTTTATAGTGCAAAAAATAAAAACCGCAGAGGTGATCAAATACCACCAAAAGAAAGTTCTATTTGTGGAAAAAAAAAGGACGTCAATTTTTATTTGGGTACAATGCCGCACGACCGCGCCATTGTCAGTTAAAGCGACGCAGTGCTGTATCGCAGAAAATGGCCTGGTCATTAAGGGGGCAAATCCTTCTGGGGCTGAAGTGGTTGTAGCCCCTTCTTTGAGTGTGTATGTGTGTGTGTGTGTGGGGGGGGGGGGGGTTGACCATGTCATGCAGGCTATATGGAGCCCCATGCTTTCTAATGGCAGTCCTGACTCCATGAATGAGTGGAGCTTACACAGCATTAAGCCGCTCAATCCTGGAAGAATGCCCGCCCCTACCACCATCACTGGAGGTACAAGCATAAAGATTGCAGGAAAAAGTATGAATCGTTTTTATGCTAACACAGCCCTACATACGTTGCCATTTATACCTTCAGTTTTGGTAAATCATAGACATGTGCAATTTGTTTAGTTCTGAATTCATTTAACGAATTTTGACAAATTCGTTAATTCCGAAACTTCGAATTTCCGAAAATTTGGAATTACGTAAATTCGAAAATGAAAAAATTTGGAAATTTGAAATCTGAAATAAGAATTAAAATCTGAAAATTCAAAAGAATGAAAATCCGAAAACCCGAAAATCTGAAATAATAACTAATAATTACTATTAAATTATAGATATTGGAATTTCCCTGCAAATTTGGCTGTTAGAGAACGCAACGAGTACGAATTTATCCGAAGTTACGAATGATCTGATATAACGAATGCCGTATCTAAACGAATGGAACGTTAACGATCTAATAGTAATAACAGTAATAATAAAACCTTTTTATTACTATTATTTACTATTAATTTGTTCCATTCCATTTGTTTAGATGCTGCATTTGTTATTTCCAATAATTTAATAATAATAATTTAATAGTTATTATTTCGGATTTCCGGATTTTCGAATTTATGAATTTACGAATACCGCATCTAAACGAATGGAACAGAACAAATTCGAATTCTTCCGAACTTACAAATTTGTCCGAAATAACGAATTTTGATCATAACTGATGACACGAAAAACGAAAAAAAAAAAACCCCCAAAAACGAATGAAACGAAAACGAACAAATTTTTCGGCACTGCACAAGTCTAGAATAGACTCCCCTCCAGAGGTGGTTCTGGCCAGTTCGGTAGATTCCTTAAAAAAAAAAAAGGCTTTTTTCCTAAATGTACAGAATATAACTGGAAAATAACATTTATAGGTAAAGTTGATCCAGGGAATATCTGATTGCCTTTCGGGGGATCAGGCAGGAATTTTTTCCCCTGCCGGAGAAAATTGGATCATGCTTTGCTGGACTTTTTTGCCTTCCTCTGGATCAACTGTAGGTATAGGATTGTATATATAGGATTGTATTATTTTTATTTTTAATTTCTTTTGGTTGAACTGGATGGACTTGTGTCTTTTTTTTCAACCAGACTAACTATGTGACTTTATATCCGCACACAGCTGGACTGGAAACAGCCTTGCACTATGGAATGGAATTGTGCTGACGTTATGTCTATTGACTTCACCATTCCCAGCCAAGTCATATCATGTAGAGAACAGGTCAGTGAACCAATGGGCAGTCTGGGGGGGGGGGGGGGGAGATCGGACCGGAACACACTCAGATCTGGTTGGACTGAGACGGCCAACAATTCGAGACGCACCCCACCTCACCGGATAACATCCACGAGGGGAGCGTCTGAAACGCTTCTCCTGGTCCAGCGCGGTGCAAGTTCACAGAGTTTACAATGAATCTCATTCACATTCGGGTCAATTTTATGAAAGACGGCCAGGAGAAAAGAAAACAGCCGTAATGTCATTTAAAAACGGGGGGGCAGAGGGCGGGCGCAACCACAGAAGTTATAACTGAAAAAAAAAAAAAAACAAAAAAAAACCTCAAAAAGGGCAACACTAAACACCTATATTATAGCTGCTAGCAATAATAAAGGCAATAAACCGAAACCCTTCGCAATCATAAAAAGTCAATAAAAATTGCAGCGCTAAAAATATTGTTCAAGAGAAAAGACAATTCTTTTTCTGACATAATTCACTTGAACAATATATATATATATATATATATATATATATATTATATACACACACATACACATACAGTATATATATTCAGTGCTTTCATTTTATTGCCCTTTTTATGATCACAGAAGTTTTAGGGCCAGTTGACACAATAGAAACACAGTCCGGATGCATTCCAGATGCTCTTCTGCATGTGCGTTTTTGGTGCAGTTCCAGTGCATTTTTTCTCTCCTTTTTCATAACCTGAAATAAGGACATGTGTGTTCCAGTGCGTTTTTAGTGCATTTTTAGATGCTTTTTTCAGCATTCCAGTACAGTCCAGTGCAGGAAAAATGCAGCATGTTCCAGTTCCAGAAAAAAAAAAAAGTAAAACACACTGGAACTTCAAGCACTGGTGTGAACTATGCCATTGAAAACCAAACAACCTACTTTCCATGCATTTTTGATGCAGGAAAAAAAAATGCACTGGAATGCATGTGGTGTGAACTGGCCCTTAAAGCTGAACTCCGGCCTTCCCTTCTGTTGTGCGCAGCTCATCCTCCTTATCAACATACTAATAACATTTTAACCACTTAAAGCGGAGTTCCACCCATTTAAAAGTCAGCAGCTACGAAAAGTGTAGCTGCTGACTTTTAACAACCGGACACTCACTTGTCCCAGGGTCCAGCGATGCGGGCGAACGAAGCCCCACTCCTCTCCCCCCTCCTCTCTGCTGCGCCAGCATTGTAACTGTGGGCGCCTGGCTGTGGCTTCACACCGCCCGCTGTGAATGGCCGGGCAATCTTCTGGGACCTGTGACGTGTCCCAGAAGATTGTTCGGAGGGAGGGGGGAGAGGTGAACTTCCTTCTGGCGCTACGGAGCCCCGGGAGGAGGTGGGAGATGGATGCCTCTAAAAAGAGTGTATCCGTCCCCCTCCCCCTCAAAAAAATTACATGCCAAATGTGGCATGTCAGGGGGTCACCATCACTTAAAGTGGAAGTTCCATTTTTGGGTGGAACTCCGCTTTAAGGACCGGGTCTATTTTTTACACTTGGTGTTTACAAGTTAAAATTAGGTTTTTTTGCTAGTAAAATACTTAGAACCCTCGAACATTATATTTTTTTCCCTAGACACCCTAGAGAATAAAATGGCGGTCATTGCAATAAACAAAAAGTCAGTGCTACCACATACACATCACATAGAAAGCAGAGATCCCAGGTGCTCGATCCACAGTCGCCGGCTGAGTAGGTAAATGAGGAAAAGATGATCCGCACTCCGGTGATTGCTCTTAAGAAGTATAATATTTATTGACAAGCCACAGTGACCAAACGCAAATAAGAACAGTTGACGCGTTTCAGACTATAAGGCCTTAGTCATAACCATGGTGGTTATGACTAAGGCCTTATAGGCTGAAACGCATCAACTGTTCTTATTTGCGTTTGGTCACTGTGGCTTGTCAATAAATATTATACTTCTTAAGAGCAATCACCGGAGTGCGGATCATCTTTTCCTCATTGCAATACTTTATGTTGCACCATATTTGCGCAGCAGTCTTACAAATGCATTTTTTAAAAAAAATACACTTTTTTGAATTAAAAATAAGAAAACAGTAAAGTTACCCCAATTTTTTTTATATTGTGAAAGAGAATGTTACGTCGAGTAAATTGACACCCAACATGTCAAGCTTCAAAATTGCGCCCGCTTGTGGAATGGCGACAAATTTTGACACTTAAAAATCTCCATAGGCGACGTTTCAAAATTTCTACAGGTTACCCGTTTTGAGTTACAGGGGTCTAGGGCTAGAATGATTGCTCTCGCACTAACGATCGCGGCAATACTTCACACGTGTGGTTTGAACACCGTTTATATATGCGGGCGCTTTACTTTTTTTTTTTATTCTTAGTTGTTTTACTTTTTATTCTGTCCCTTTAAAAAAAAAAAAATATTTGGATCACTTTTATTCCTATTACAAGGAATGTAAACATTCCTTGTAATAGAAAAAAAAAGCATGACAGGACCTCTTAAATATGAGATCTGGGGTCAAATAGACCTCAGATCTCACATTTACACTTAAATGCAATAAAAAAAAAAGAAAAAAAAAATTCCCCTTTAACCCTTTCATGACTAAGCCTATTTTTGAAATTTGGTGTTTACAAGTTAAAATCCGTTTTTTTTTGCTAGAAAATTACTTAGAACCCCCAAACATTATATATATATATATATATTGTTTTAGCAGAGAATCTAGAGAATAAAATGGAGATTGTTGCAATATTTTATATCACACGGTATTTGTGCAGCGGTGTTTTAAACGCAAATTTTTGGAAAAGGGACACTTTCATGAATTTTAAAAAATCCAAACAGTAAAGTTACCCCAATTTTTTTGTATAATGTGAAAGATGATGTTACGCCGAGTAAATAGATACCAAACATGTCACGCTTTATAATTGCACGCACTCGTGGAATGGCGACAAACTACGGTACCTATGAATTTCCATAGGGGACGCTTTAATTTTTTTTTTTTTACGGTTACCAGGTTTGAGTTACAGAAGAGGTCTAGGGCTAGAATTATTGCTCTTGCTCTGTCGATCGCAGCGATACCTCACATGTGTGATTTGAACATCGTTTACATATGCGGGCGCGACTTCCGTATGCGTTTTCTTTGCTGCGCGAGCTCGCGGGGGCGGGGGCGCTTTAAAAAAAGATTTTAAATTTATTTTTATACTTATTATACTTACTACTTTTTATACTTATAAATTGTGTTTAAAAAAAAAACAAAACATTTTTTTTTTTACTTTTATTGCTGTCACAATGATGTAAACATCCCTTGTGACAGTAATAGGTGGTGACAGGTACTCTTTATGGAGGGATCAGGGGTCAAGACCCCCGATCCCACCTTTGCACTTCAAAGTATTCAGATCGCCGAAAACGGCGAGTCTAAATACTGTGTATTTTTTAAAACCGGCGCCATTGGCAGCCGAGTAAATGGGAAGTGACGTCATGACGTCCCTTCCTCGTTTACAATGAGAAGGCTGGAACGAAGCCGCCCACAGCTTCATTCCAGCCCGCCCCCAGCCGCTGAAGGCAACCAATTGGACACCGGGCCTACCGATCGCACAGGAGGCCCGGTAAGAGCGGTGGGACGGGGGGGGCGTCCCCTCCTCCAGTATAACAGCCGAGCAGCTTTTAGCCGCATCGGTTGTTATACTCGGATAGCCGATTGCCCGCTGTAAACAACGGTACCGGGATGATGCCCGCAGCTGCAGGCATCATCCCGTTGTTTACAGCGGGCAAGCCGAGTACGCACATCTGCGTACGGTCGGCGGGAAGGGGTTAAGACCATTGGGCAGAAGTGACGTTTGGTATTGCTTCCGTCATCCAATGGTATGGAGTGGAGGCCATCATTCCCTCACTCCACTTCATGCCTCTATAAAAGGAAAGGACCCGATCGTCTCTATCACTACCGACAGCTCCGGTCATCGGTGGTGATGACCAGGACGCGGCTGGAGGGGGGTGGGCACCTCTCCCGCCGCCGATAAAAGTGAAAAAAAGCAAATCCGCCGCGGAGACCACTTTTATCTGAAAGCGGATCGCCCGCTGTTTTAAAAAAAATAGCAGGGTTATGGCAGCTATCTGCTGATGTAACAACGGTATTCAACGTCAAAATACCAACGTATAACGACGGCGGACGGTCCGGAAGTGGTTAAATAATTTCATTGCATACTATAGTTTAAAACCAGTGACGTCATCACTGGGTCTCTGTGCTTTTCTATGCAAAGCAGGCAGCTCATGGCTGGTGGGAGTGGCCGGCAGGGGGCTGTACATATCTGAGACAGCCCCCTGTCTCAGTACTCCTCTCAAGAGCCCCCAGTCCCGATGCAAGCATTGAGCTGGCTCTTGGGAGGAGTTCTGCAAATATCAAAATGCCTTTATGGGTGAGTGTCAGTCCAGTGAAGTGGGCGTTCCTAGGCTGGCTGTATTTGAAGACAATCTACCTAGAGATGCACCCCACCTCACCCGATCACATCCACCAAGGGGGCGTCTGAAACGCTTCTCATAGTCCCAGCGCAGTGCACGTTCACCGAGTTTACAATGAACCTCGTTCAAAATACTGATCCGTTTCAAAGGAGGATCCCCCTGAGGAAGAGGGGCATCTCCCCTCGAAACGCGTCAGTAATTTTTGAGAGTCTTCTTGTGGTTGGGACTCGTTCAGTGGACCGGGTCCATCCAGGGCTCTGTGGATACTGATGTGCTGTGTTTGTGAGAACACATCTGTCTTATCATTCTAATAAAGTTATGGCAAAGGTAAGGCACAAGGCTTGGTGCGTTCTCGGTTTTTGTTTGCCGTATCTGTCCTAGAACGGAGGTCGAGGGGTGTCCGCTGTCGCCCCGTCAGTCCCCGGCGCAGGTAGTACATGTTCCAGGACGGAGAACAGACACGGTAGAAGACATGGACAATCCCCACCATTGTTTGTCACCAAACCACAGCCCGCCGCGGTTCTGTTGTTGTTTTCCGGCACATGGCTCAGGCCGGGTCATATTTCTTCCACCTCTCACAATGAACATGGCTGCAGGATTTATGGTGTTGTTGGTGCGGGCAGAGTCTGCAGACAGGAGGTGAGGGGTCAGGGACTCTGGGAAGCAGACGGTCTGCAGTTCTCATCTCAGATGTTCAGTGGCTGGAAGGAGATAAGGACTGTTAACAAATCACCAGCTGTCCTTAAATTTTCAGACAGTCAGCTAATGGTGGTGAAAGGGGACCAGGACCAGGACATCTCCTGTACTGCTACCCTGACAGCTCCTCTTAAACACTTGCTTACTGGGCACTTAAACCCCCCTCCTGCCCAGACCAATTTTCAACGCTGACGCATTTGAATGACAATTGCGCAGTCATACAATACTGTAATATAAGCAGATTAAACTTCAGCTTCAACATCTGAAATGCAGTAGAATAGACAGGTCCTCTTTACCAGCCAGCAGAGTCGGCTCCGGTTCTGGATGTGAGTAGTGGAGGAGCGGCGGCTCTCCAGAGTCTTTCCTAATAGCGTCTTATTATCTGAGTATGTGGAGAATGAAATCCCCATTTATCCCTCCTGCCATGTTTGTTCTGCCAGCTCGGCACCGCCATCCTGGAACATTCGGCTGATTAATAGGACATCTTGTTTATATAAAGTATCCTAATGGTGGGATTTATTATTGGATGGCGATCGCTCTCACCGGACCTCGGGTGCTTCCTGGCTGCTGCCATATAGGAGAAAGGCGACCTCCCAGCTGTCTGCGCCTTCACATCCGGCTTATCGAATATTTATCTTCATACGTGGACCGATTGTCAGAGCCGATCTATTGACTCCATTCACCTGTCAGGTTTGTGTAGAAATGGTAAAAAATACTTACCTTCCCCACCACAGTGCTCCCTTCCCTTACCAGTCACATGGCAGTCCTCAGGTTCCGCTCCCTTCCCTTACCGGTTGCATGGAAGTCCTCAGGTTCTGCTCCCTTCCCTTACCTGTCACATGGCTGTCCTCAGGTTCCGCTCCCTTCCCTTACCTGTCACATGGCAGTCCTCAGCTTCTGCTACCTGTCCTTACTGGTCACATGGAAGTCCTCAGGTTCCGCTCCCTTCCCTTACCTGTCACATGGCAGTCCTCAGCTTCTGCTACCTGTCCTTACTGGTCACATGGAAGTCCTCAGGTTCCGCTCCCTTCCCTTACCTGTCACATGGCAGTCCTCAGCTTCTGCTACCTGTCCTTACTGGTCACATGGAAGTCCTCAGGTTCTGCACTCTCCCTTCCCTTACCGGTCACATGGAAGTCCACAGGTTCCGACACCCTTCTCAATCACATGGAAGTCCTCAGCTTCTGCTCCCTGCCCTTACCAGTGACATGGAAGTCCTCAGGTCTTGCTCCCTTCCCTTACTGATCACATGGCAGTCCTCAGGTTCTACTTCCTTCCCTTATCGGTCACATGGAAGTCCAGAGGTTCTGCTCCCTTCCCTGTCACATGGAAGTCCTTCGTTTCTGCTCCCTGCCTCTACTGGTCACATGGCCAAATGGCATTTAAACATGTGATCTCTGCCAAAGGAGAAGATCAGATTTCAGGCAGAGCCACTAACACCGTACAAAATGTTCTTCTTGTTTTGGATAGAAGAGGGAGGATTACAATTTGTCAGATTTTTTTTATTGTCTGTGCCCCCGTTTGGCAGACTTTCCCCCACTTCCTGTGGAAGGCAAAGCCAGAAAAAGAAGCACTTCCTGTCCTCACAGGAAATCAGGGAAAATTTCTCCAACTGGAACACAGAAAAAAAAAAACACGTGTAAATCTCACTTAAAAAAAAAAAAAAAATCGTGAGTGTGGTCATTTGTTCCCATTACGCGAGATCTGAACTGGGCCTTACACCTTCCTGGAGTTCATAAATTGGAAAAGGAATGTCCAATCAGTTGACAGTAGAACACAATGACCGTACTTTGGAATAAGACGTTCCTATTGGTTCTGCTGGTGTTGAGTTGCGTCACGGAGGCCCTGGCGTGCTTTACCTGTTGCGGATAAATTGTTTCTCAGCATGTAATGACCACTCAGCTGGGTGAAGTGTGAGAGCGAGTGGGGGTCATTCATCAACCAGCCATATAAGAGAGCGCTGACAGCCACATCCTCACCATCAGAGGCGGGATCCTATCACCCCCCGACATACACGGTGAGAGCGCCTTGTCTGGCTGATCGCTTCGGGCAGAAGAGATGTGGCCTTTTTTTACAGAACATCAGAGTGGCCCTGGGAGCAGGGAGCCCCCCCTCCGTGTCGCTCTGATGGCCGCACTGCTTCTGCCAGAAGCGATCAGACAGGAAACTGTCCATCCCTGCTCCACACTCGCCCTCCACTAATTTCCACTCGCCAAATGCAAGCCGGCGAGTGGAAATTTTGAGGGCTGATACAACAAATTTACAAACTACACATAGATACAATGTGACGACATGTACTGTATGTAGAAATGTTTAACCTCTCACCAGGTTTCACAGCATTCATGACGGCACGGGATGACTTGAGTACAGCTTCATAGATGGCTCTCTGGTCAGCGGTGAATTTCCCATTGGCGGGGAAGGAGCAGGTGATGTCTGAGCTGTAGCAGTAATATTCTCCTCCCATGTCGAACAGGCTGCAAGGGACAACAGACAAACGTTTTACAATTTTTTTTCTATGCCAATGTTAAAGGAGAATTGAAGGCAAAACTTTTTTTTCGTGTTTATGTTAACCGTTTTTTTTATTTTGTCAACTGTTCCATTGGGGAAATTTCCTTTCACTTCCTGTCCCCAAGTCCAAATAGGAAGTGAGAGGAAATTCCTGGTTGTCACTAGAACTAGTGTCCCCACTGGAACACTTCCACTTCCTACTTGTAACTCTGATGAAACAAGGTGTGTTCACCCCTGAAACGTGTTGGCTGTTATATGTGACCATTACATAACTTAATAAAGTGACTTAAAACCTTTCATTTAGTCTGGTGCTCTTGTTTTGTTTTCATGCTATTCATCCTTTATTAGATGTGTACATAAAGTTAGCCACACAGACTGCATATTCATAGATCACCCTCATTGAAATCCAATGCAACCCTTCAACAGATCCCTAGGAAAGACTGGGCGATTTTGATAAACTATTTTTCCACAACTGTGTAATTTACCCATGCAGCTCTACCAGGTGACATTAGTAGTGTGCAGGGACCCTGGTGCCATGTGATATGGCTTTGCTGCAGCCGGCATCAGAAATCTAGTGTCAGCTGGTCTAGGACCCTTGGAGAACCCCTCCGATCGCCAGGACCCTTGGAGAACCCCTCCAATCACCAGGACCCTGGGAGAACCCCTCCAATCACCAGGACCCTGGGAGAACCCCTCCAATCACCAGGACCCTGGGAGAACCCCTCCAATCGCCAGGACCCTTGGAGAACCCCTCCGTTAGCCAGGACCCTTGGAGAACCCCTCCGTTAGCCAGGACCCTTGGAGAACCCCTCCTACCGTCAGGACCCTTGGAGAACCCCTCCGATCACCAGGACCCTTGGAGAACCCCTCCGATCGCCAGGACCCTTGGAGAACCCCTCCGATCGCCAGGACCCTTGGAGAACCCCTCCGTTAGCCAGGACCCTTGGAGAACCCCTCCTATCGCCAGGACCCTTGGAGAACCCCTCTGATCACCAGGACCCTTGGAGAACCCCTCTGATCGCCAGGACCCTTGGAGAACCCCTCTGATCGCCAGGACCCTTGGAGAACCCCTCTGATCGCCAGGACCCTTGGAGAACCCCTCTGATCGCCAGGACCCTTGGAGAACCCCTCTGATCGCCAGGACCCTTGGAGGACCCCTCTGATCGCCAGGACCCTTGGAGAACCCCTCTGATCGCCAGGACCCTTGGAGAACCCCTCTGATCGCCAGGACCCTTGGAGAACCCCTCTGATCGCCAGGACCCTTGGAGAACCCCTCTGATCGCCAGGACCCTTGGAGAACCCCTCTGATCGCCAGGACCCTTGGAGAACCCTTCTGATCGCCAGGACCCTTGGAGAACCCCTCTGATCGCCAGGACCCTTGGAGAACCCCTCTGATCGCCAGGACCCTTGGAGAACCCCTCTGATCGCCAGGACCCTTGGAGAACCCCTCTGATCGCCAGGACCCTTGGAGAACCCCTCTGATCGCCAGGACCCTTGGAGAACCCCTCTGATCACCAGGACCCTTGGAGAACCCCTCTGATCACCAGGACCCTTGGAGAACCCCTCTGAACGCCAGGACCCTTGGAGAACCCCTCTGATCGCCAGGACCCTTGGAGAACCCCTCCTATCACCAGGACCCTTGGAGAATCTCTCCGATTGTCAGGGCCCTTGGAGAATCCCTCAGATCGTCAGGACCCTTGGAGAACCCCCTCCAATTGCCAGGACCCTTGGAGAGCCCCTCCGATCGTCAGGACCCTTGGAGAACCCCTCCGATCGTCAGGACCCTTGGAGAACCCCTTTGATCGTCAGGACCCTTGGAGAACCCCTTTGATCGTCAGGACCCTTGGAGAACCCCTTTGATCGTCAGGACCCTTGGAGAACCCCTCCGATCGTCAGGACCCTTGGAGAACCCCTCCGATCGTCAGGACCCTTAGAGAACCTTTCCGATTGTCAGGAGCCTTGGAGAACCCCTCCGATCTTCAGGACCCTTGGAGAATCCCTCCGATCTTCAGGACCCTCCAATCTTCAGTACCCTTAGAGAACCCCTCCAATGTTCAGGACCCCTTCAATGTTGAGGACCCCTCCGATCTTCAGGACCCTTAGAGAACCCCTCCAATGTTCAGGACCCCTTCAGGACCAAGCCAACCTTCAGGTCCCTTTGAGGACCCCTCCGATCTTCAGGACCCTTTGAGAACCCCTCCAGTCATCAGGACCCCTCTCATCTTCACGGGCCTTTGAGAACCCCTACAATATTCAGGACCCCTTGACAATCAGCCAAGAGGTAGTGTCCCTATGATCAGGGAATGGCGTAGGCACTTGGAATATGGATCCTCCCACACTGCTTTGCAGAGAAAAAAAGAATTGAAACCCAGTCTGTCACATGACCACAGATTCACATAAGAATTTTTTTTTTTTTTTTTAATGAAACCCATTGATTAGTCAGAAGAGGATAGAGGTTTGGTCAGAAATCGGCTTTAATTTTGCTTTTCCCATTGGCCTTAATGTCGCTTATCCCTAACTTTTACCAAGATTTTTTTTATTAGTAATGGCGGCGATCTGCGATTTTTATCGTGACTGCAACATTATGGTGGACACATCGGACATTTTTTACACTATTTTGGGACCATTGTCATTTATACACCTCCCCGTTCTGCGGCTCTGTGACACTATCGCCGGGAGACCAGCGGACAGCGAGTCCGTGGGTCCCGCGGGCACGGCCACGCTGTATGCAGCAGGCGTGTGCGCGCCCACTAGCCTTGCCAATTAAAGGGCACGTACAGGTACGCCCATTTGCCCACCGCTGCCATTGTACCGTCGTATATCGGCGTTCAGCGGTCGGCGAGTGGTTAATTGAACAAACTGAAGTTAGAACTACCAAATGTGGAAGTACCGACTTCCTCTTAATCAAGCGCGGAGAAGTCCACTAGTCTGTGTGCGAGCTCCCCCCTGAAGTAACTATGGTGTCTGCCGAACGCAGCGCCATTCTTATTTCAGTATCTCCCGGGCACAGGTACTCAAACAACGCCTTATCACGCCTCCATCCGATCTACATTAATCATCACGGTACGAGCGCGTGCTCCGTCTTGTTGGATCAACACAGCGGAGAAGCCGCCGATTTTTACGGCCCTGCGAAATTAAATATTTGAACCTTTTTTTCAGCACAAGATATTCTCATGCTTAGCAGCAATTAAATGATAACGAGATTACATTAATCGGAGCGCTTGTAGATAGGGAAATGTGCTGAGAGTGCGCCGCACCATAATTGCCTTCAATTCCCACCAATCAAGGAAGAGGCAACTGACAGAGGCGATTATTTGGCCCTACTTGTCCTGTGGGTCACAAGAGGGCACTTTGTTCTTCACTCCTGCGACCCAGATTCAGCCGACAGCGGGCTAAAGTTCGCTGACAGCTGACATCACTTAGCCATTCCAGACTCTGGAGGGATCCCGACTTTAACCACTTGCCTACCGGGCCTTTTTACCCCCCCCCCCCCTTCCTGCCCAAGCCAATTTTCAGCTTTCAGCGCTTTTTACACTTTGAATGACAATTGCGCAGTCATGCAACACTGTATCCAAATGACATTTTTATCATTTTATTTTCCACACAAGTAGAGCTTTCTTTTGATTGTGTTTAATCACTTAAGTACCGGAAGGATTTGCCCCCTTAATGACCAGGCCATTTTTTGCGATACGGCACTGCGTCGCTTTAACTGAAAATTGCGCGGTCGCGCAATGTTGTACCCAAACAAAATTTGTGTCCTTTTTTTCCCACACATTTCTTTTGGTGGTATTTTATCACCTATGCGGTTTCGATTTTTTGCGCTATAGACAAAAAAAGACCAATGATTTTGAAAAAAAAAAAAAGGCAATATTTTTTACTTTTTGCTACAATAAATATAATAAATAAATATAATAAAAAGAAATATAAATATAATAATAATAAAAAAAAAATTAAGACGACTAATTTCTTCATCAGTTTAAGCCAAAATGTATTCTTCTACATATTTTTGGTAAAAAATAAAATAAAATAATAAATAAATACATTGCAATAAGTGTATATTGATTGGTTTGTGGAAAAGTTATAGCATCTACAAAATAGGGGATAGATTTATGGCATTTTTATTAATTAATTTTTTTTCTTTTTTTTACTTCTAATGGCGGTGATCTGCGATTTTTAGCAGGACTGCGATATTGCAGCGGACAGATCGGACACTTTTGAGGGACCAGTGACATTTATACAGCGATCAGAGCTAAAAATAGACACGGATTTCTGTATAAATGTCACTGGCAGGGAAGGGGTTAACACTAGGGGGCGATCAAGGGGTTAAAATGTGTTCCCTAGCGTGTGTTCTAACTGTGGGGGGGAGGGGACTGACAGAGAGTACAGAGAGAGATCGCTGTTCTTGATCACTAGGAACAGCAGATCTCTCTTTACTTCCCTAACAGAACGGGGATCTGTCCGTTTATATTGAAAGATCCCCCGTTCTTTCTCTGTGAGGAGCGATCGCGGGTGGCCGGCGGACATCGCGGCTGCCGGCCACGCACATCAGCTCCGTGGACGCTTGCTACAGCCTATTTAGAGAGCCGACGTACGATGACGGCGATTCACGCAGCCGCGTCCACCTGCCGCAGTACAACTGCGGTGGGTGGTCTGCAAGTAGGTTAATCACCACTGGAATTTTTTTATTTTTTGCTAAATAAACGAAAAGAGACCGAAAAGTCTGAAAAAATAAATAAATAAAACATTTGTTATAAAATTTTCCAAACAGGTAATTGAGGCTTCACTGATGGGGCGAGCATTGATGGGCACTGATAGGCGGCACTGATAGGTGGTACTGGTGGGCACTGATTGACAGCACGGGTTGGCGGCAATGGTGGGCACTGTTGGGACTGCACTGATAATCAGTGCCCTAATTATTAGTGTACATGTCCCTCTCTCACAAGCCGGTTATCAGCTCTCCTCTCGCTGTCAGCATGAGGAAAGGAACGCCGATAATCAGCTTGTGTTTACATCATGATCAGCTGTGATTGGACACAGCTGATCACGTGGTAAAGAACCGCTGTGATTGGCTCTTTACCCCCATCTGTGATCAGCTGTGTCCTAGGGACACGGCGATCACAGAGCACACCACAGCGGGCGCGTGGGAAGCGTGATCACAGGAGGACATCTTATGATGCCCTAACCAGCAATGTGCGACTGCGCTTGTAGCGGTCATTCGGCTATAACGTGGTCAGGAACTGGTTGATGTCAGGATCCCCCTAGATTCAGCCTCTCAGAGCCCGAGCAAGCTGCTCCTAACCCTTCACAGCCCAGCGCTCCAGTGAGCGCTGGAGGGGCAGAGAAGAGAGCTGGTGACTGATGATCACTGCCTCTCCGCTCACTGAAGACTGAGAACTGAACAATCAGTGGTCATGTGATCGCTCAGTTCTCAGTCTTAGATGCAGCATTAGGTCAAAGCTGCCTCCACCCAGGTGAGTATATAGGTTTTTTTTTTTTTTTTTTAAAACCCCATACTTCTCTTAGGACCAGTTCACCCGCACAGGAATCCCACAGGAACATGCTGTGCGTTCCTTTGTGGTTCAAAAGGCATTCAAAAACGCAGTCTATTTGCTACCTTCAGCGGGTGTCAATAACAAGTTAACGACACCCCAAACACAGGACGCAAACGCAGTGCATTTGCCCGCAGCCAGATCGCGTGCTACAAAAGTAACATGCGATCTGGGTGCAGCGTGTTTCTAAAAGTAGTGCTTCTACCACTTTTGGTGCGGTGCAGTGCAATTTCAGCCCATTCAGAATGAATGGGGCTTAAAGCGCACCGGGCAAAACTGCAAGTTAATCGCACAGGAACGCACACAGTGCATCCCTGTGCGCGAACGGGGCAAGCTGGCCCTTATTGATGGGCAAATGGGCAGCACTCACCTGATCCTGTCCTTCAAAATAAAGCAAATACGCCGGGGAACTGAGAGAATTGTCCATGTGCACCAGGCTGCATACCTCCCAACTTTTTTAGATGGGAATGAGGGAGACCTATCAGCAAAAGTATACTGGTATAGGACACACCCCTTACCACGCCCCCTTAATGGAGAATTGTACAAAAAACAAGATTGGTTAAACCCACAAGTGCTTTTTTTTTACCACTACTATTCCTTTATATTGGCTTTTGGAATTTACAAATGCAGCAATTTAGAAATCAGATGAAAGGTTTAGCACTGGGAAACACTTTGATAGATAAAAAGTGCATTTTATATACAACTATATAGATCAGATCAAAATGAGGGACAAATGAGGAGGAATGAGGGACAAATCAGGGACAGTTGGGAGGTATGAGGCTGTGATGATCAACAAACAAATGGCAACCACCCCAACCTATAACTGGCCTTTGCAGCAAGGAGCACATGGAAGGGCGACACATGTCAAAAAAAACAAGAAAAGTTCCCAGCTCACTTACCAGCCAGCCTTCAACAAACCTCAAAATTTATAGAGTTAGGACTGCACTAGACTGGGGTGCCATGAAGCAGCCCATCAGCTCGCGCATAGATTTGCAACTGTGTGCAAACTACACCCCTGGTTTTAACGTGAACTGTTAGATAGGACAATTGGGTTTGTTGCAGGATGGTTGGAAAGTGAGCTGGGAATTTCTCTTTATTTTTTGACATGTGACAATTACCCGCTGATGATAACTCAAGTCCTCAATGAATGCAGATAAAAAAAAAAACCAAACTAGAGGCTAACTTGCTGCAAAGCCTCCAGCATTGTCCCACCATGGCCTCTAAATGGCCATCAAATCTGCTGCCGGGACAGGAAGTGAAGGGAAATCCCAATGGGACACAGATGTTAAAAAAGAAACAAACTCACAGTTCACATAGCCCTCTCTTACTCCATCCATCCATCCAAAAAAAAAAAAAGTTTTGCCTTTCACTTTAAGTGAACTTGGTCACCAACTTTTATGTTTATCCAGGTAGTACTGCACCAATGCTATGCTCAAATTCCACTCAGCATATGTTCTACCCTGTTTCCCCGAAAATAAGACCTAGCGTGATTGTCGGTGATGGCTGCAATATAAGCCTTACCCCCCAAATAAGCCCTAGTTAAAGTCCTTGTAGGCCTTACTTTCAGAGTAGGGCTTTTTTTGGGGGAAACAGGGTAGGGCTTATTTGGGGGGCAGAGCTTATATTGCAGCCATCACTGACAATCACGCTAGGTCTTATTTTCGGGGAAACAGGGTACTGCAAACGGTCTCAGCAGGGTTTTCACAGTGTGTCTGGGCGGGACTGCAGCCATTCTCTACATGACTCTGTACAGATGAACGTTGTTGCAGTGTGCACATAGAGGATCTGGATTACTTTAAATAGACTCACCTACTTAACCACAGCAATGATAAAGTCTACAGCGGGCGACACATTGTTTCCATTATTGATATGACAGGGTGGAGTGATAGAATGTATAATGATGAGGAGTCGTCAGGCTGCACCTGAGTCAGTCTGCGATGTGCTGCAGACGGGCCGCATGCTGCATGTAAACATGTGACGTGAGAAGTAGGTGAAGAGTCGCTGCCTCCCGTATGTGGGAAAGTGAATCAGAGAGTGATTCAGCATCACGCGATGTACAGACAGAGATGTGCCGACACCTGTCACCGCTGTCATTGTTTGTGAGGACAGCCGGGGGGCGCCAACATAAAATGTACTGTTATCAGAGACACCTTCCCCAAAATCAGAGGAAAAATTACATTTCAGTATTCCCTGAAGACTTCATAGGGAAACTTTGTGTCATTGTGCGGTATAAAACCTCGACAGAAAATCTCCACCACACAGACTGGAAGACTTGAGAGAGAGAAAAACAGCCAAGCAGAATCACCGTCATACAATCCACACTCCTCTCCTGTATATACTGCCCACCGTCATACAATCCACACTCCTCTCCTGTATATACTGCCCACCGTCATACAATCCACACTCCTCTCCTGTATATACTGCCCACCGTCCTACAATTCACACTCCTCTACTGTATATACTGCCCACCGTCATACCCTCCACACTCCTCTCCTGTATATATATTGCCCACCGCCATATCCTCCACACTCCTTTTTTGTACATACAGCTTACCGCCATACCCTCCGCACTCCTCTTCTGTACATGCTGCCCACCATCATACCCTCCGCACTCCCCTCCTGTATATACAGCCCACTGCCATACTCTCCACACTCTTCTCCTGCACATACTGCCCACCATCATACCCTCCGCACTCCTCTCCTGTATATATATTGCCCACCGCCATACCCTTCACTCTCCTTTTTTGTACATACTGCCCACCGCCATGCCCTCCACACTCCTCTCCTGTATAGATTGCCCACCATCATACCCTCCGCACTCCTCTTCTGTACATACTGCCCACTGTCATACCTTCTGCACTCCTCTTTAAAGAGGACCTGTCATTTTCACCCATTCTGTTAATCTCTATGTAATTGTCTGTAGGGTCCAACACTGACCACTTTTCTGCTTCAGAGTTGCAGACTTAACCAGGAGGCTCGGAAGCAGGCACTTTTCCACTGTTGACTACTTGGCATTGGTAACATTATAGCTAAAAGAGCACTTCTGAATTCTTTCATCCCGCTTTAGACCTCCAAGATCTTTCTTTACACAGTATGTGTCAGATTACCTTTGAGGGAGTTAGCTGTACAAAGAAATAAAGTCTTCTACATTGAGTTTTTTCCTCCATGTGGATACAGCCAGTTCTCCCAGTGGATAAACACGCGTGCCCACTCCTACCCTCATTATTAATAAAACGAATGTGGCTCGGGTAAACTAGATTTCATACAAGGGGAAAAAATAAAAAATAAGCAGGGATGCAGTTGATCCGGTTGACGCTCGTAACCTTTTTTCATTCTGCGGAGATGAAACCTTATTGAGCGCGCCCGAATCAAATATTAATCTGTATCCTGCACCGTGTTCTGCCGGGTGGAAAAGGAACAAGATGAAAGTGATATGTTTACAATATTGATGAGACGGGCCGGCGGTGCACTCCACAGACGCCTCAACGATTGTGCCATGGTGAGCGCAGAGACTTCATACCGTGCTGAGGATAACGTGTTAGATGGAACACCATGGCAGGTCTGATCTTTTCATGCTTTATCCGTAACCGCACAAAGCACACTTGTACAAAAGGTCCGCTGCTAATTCCTGGTCCTAATTCCTACATTTTTAGTTTCTTTCTTTTTAAAGCAGAACTAAAAAATTTAAAAAAAAGTTTCTTTAATGCTTATCAGTCGAATATTAAATACTGCATATGAATATTGTGTTTTATACACACACCCATATAAACATAAAAAAAAAATAAAAATATATCTATCTATAGATATCTCTCTCTATATCTATCTATCTATCTATCTATAGATATCTCTCTCTATATCTATCTATCTATCTATCTATAGATATCTCTCTCTATATCTATCTATCTATCTATAGATATCTCTCTCTCTCTCCAGATAGATAGATAGATAGATAGATAGATAGATAGATAGATAGATAGACAGACATATACAGTATATATACACACACACACACACTCGCCAACTACTTTTTATTAGGTACACCTGTTCAATTGCTTGGTAACACAAATTGCTAATCAGCCAATCACATGGCAGCAACACAATGCATTTGGGCATCTAGATGTGGTGAAGACGATATACTGAATTTCAAACTGAGCATCAGAATGGGGAGGAAAGGGGATTTAAGTGAATTTGAACGTGGCGTGGTTGTTGGTGCCCGAGTATTTCAAAAACTGGTCTTTATGGACCTTGCTTTGCGCGCAGTTATGTTGGAACAGGAAGGGGCCATCCCCAAACTGTTCCCACAAAGTTGGGAGTATGAAACTGTCCAAAATGTCTTGGTATGCTGACGCCTTAAGACCCATTTCACACTGGGGATGCCCGTGCGTTCACGGTAAAGTGCCGCTTTTCGGCCGCTAGCGGGGAGGTTTTAACCCCAAAAAAGGGGTTAAAAACTCCTGTGTTGCGGTGCTTCCCGAAACACTTTTCAGGTGATTTGAAAGTGCTGCCCATTCATTGCAATGGGCAGAGCGTTTTGGGAGTGCTGTACACAGCGCTCCCAAACTGCCCAAAAGATGCTGCTTACAGGACTCTTTCTAACGTCCCACAAGCGCCCCGCCCCAGTGTGAAAGCACCCATTGTAATGAATGGGAGGCAGTTTTCAGGCGCTTTATAGGTGCTATTTCTAGCACTAAAATGCCTGAAAACTGTCTCTGTGTGAAAGAGTTCCCTTCACTGGAACGAAGGGGCCAATGAAAAACAACCCCACACCCTAATCCCCCCTCCACCAAATGATTTGGACCAGTGCACAAAGCAAGGTCCATAAAGAAATGGATGAGCGAGTTTGGGGTGGAGTCCTGACCTCAACCCAAAAATACCTTTGGTATGTATTAGAGCGGAGACTGCAAGCCAGGCCTTGTCCAACATAGGTGCCTGACCTCACAAATGCTCTTCTGGAAGAATGGTCAAACATTCCCATAGACACACTCCTAAACCTTGTGGACAGCCTTCCCAGAAGAGTTGAAGCTGTTGTAGCTGTAAAGGGTGGGCCAGATCAATATTGAACCCTACGGACTAAGACTGGGAATGCCAATAAAGTTCATGTGTGTGCAAAGGCAGGTGTACCAATACCTTTGGTAATACAGAGCAGTGGTTCTCAACCACCCCCAATGGGCCATGTTTTCAGGTTTTCCTTTACTTTCACAGCTGCTTTAAATTAATATCAATGACATGGTATTGATGAGATTTTATCTAAGGGAAGTTCCCAATACATGACCCGTTGGGGGTACTTGAAGTCTGAGGTTGAGAACCACTGATATAATGCACATCCAAGAGCCCCGAGACGGTTTTTGGGTGCTGCCATCTTGGATGTGATGTCAGTAGCCTCATCAGACTCAGAGCTGTCACTCAAGTGACACTCTATAGGAGGGGTCAGCAACCTTTTTCCTCTTAGAGAGGCGGATTCAATGTATGTGAATGCATGGTGGGCCGCATTTACCTGCTAATAAATAAAGATAATAATAATCCTAACATAGTAATAACAGTACAGGTTTACCTCTCTTTAAGGTGCTTCACTAATACAAAGCCAGTTCATCACGAGAGAGCATGTGGCTGGGGATTTGGATTTTACTGCCCCCCCCCCATCCCCCCCACCCAGGCACTCAAGGGTGGCTGACGCCAGTCCTGCCAGCCAGCATGGTATGGAGATGGTGTTCCTGTCCCTAGGGAAAATAGGGTTCCTGCACCACCCCTCAATCTACATGCGGGGCACCGGACGCATGGATTCCAATTGGGGGGGGGGGGGGGGGGTTTAAGCACGTGATTAGAGCCAGAGGCTCTAATAGGCTTCAGAAAAGGGTGGGCTCAGGGCGCAGAACACTGCACCCCTGACCCCACACAGTTGTGTGATAATAGAGAATTAATATTTGCTATCGTGTTCCCGATTCTCCTCCTGGCCAATCAGGAAGCGGGTCCTGTCACCCAATTGGCCAAAAGGAGAAGCGATCCTATCGGCCTAGGAGGAGTAGGAGGGAGGAGACGCACTGCGGAAGCTGCCATGATGCTGAGGAGGAGATGCAGGGGAAGCTGTCACCCGGAGGAAGCTCAGTCTGCAACCTGGATGGGGAAGTGCGGGGCTGGTGACCGCGGGTGGGGGGGGGTGGCAGGGTGCATTGTTTGCCCCCCCCCAAAAAAAAAATACCAGCTGCCGCTTTTGATAGAAAAAAAGGAACAGGATAAGTAATAGATACATCATATACTAGAATAGACACGTCCGTCACATACAACCTTGCTCATCTTCAGCAGTTTTGGTTCAGAATAATGAAGGTCTTATAATCCTGAATACATCATGAATGTTTTAGCACTAGAAAATGTTCCCATTTATTGCACGTGCCGTACGATCGGCTGGAGTTTTCCATTGAGCGTGTCAATGAGAATTGATATCTTTTCAAACACTGCCACCTTGTGGAGATCTCACTTCAGACCGTTCTGGAGCTGTTTTTTAAAGTGTAACAGGGCACATTATTCTGCTGAAAGAGGCCACTGCCTTTGGGAAAAACTGTTTCTATGAAGGGGTGTACTTGGTCAGCAACAATGTTTAGGTAGGTGATACGTGTCCAAGTTACATCCACATGAATGGCAGGACCCAAGTTTTCCCAGCAGAACACTGCCCAAAGCATCACATTGCCTCCGCCGGCTTGACTTCTTCCCATACTGCATCCTGGTGCCATCTCCTCCCCAGGTAAGCAAGGCACACGCACCTGGAAATCCACATGATGTAAAAGAAAACGTGTTTCATCAGACCAGGCCACCTTCCTCCATTGCTCCTTGATGCAGTTGTGATGCTCACATGCCCATTGTAGGTGCTTTTGACTGTGGACACGGGTCAGTACGGGCACCCTTTACCGGTCTGAAACTAGACTCAGGTAAGTACTTAGGGTGGTGAGGGCACGATACAACTGTTGGGACAATTTTTATCTTAATGCAGGGAATGCATTAAAGTGGCTGTAAACCTCAGACATGAAATATGAACAAAGCATATCCCTCTATAGTGTGTACCTTTATCAATAAAGAGCACTAAGTGTCATTTCTGTCCATGGTCTCCTTCCTCTGTTATCAGCATGAATCGCTTCTGACAAGTTTTCCTGACACCAAAAAAAAAAAAATGGTGACAGGGGAGGGATCTCCAGCACACAGCTTGGGATTGACAGCCTCAGTAGTGTGTGTGTGCGGGGGGGGGGGGGGGGGGTGTCCCTTCCCTCCAACCAGCTCTCAGCTTTCCTCGCTGAGCTCTCCAGAGTGTAACTTCAGCTCCCCGCCTCCTGCTTTCTGAAAGCTCAGACAAGCTGTATACATGCTGCACTTCACAGAAGAGAGGAGGACTGCAGATAAACGGGTACAACTTATGTAGGAGGCTTTGTTTCATCTCCGTTTATCACCAGGGGCCACTTCACTGCCTACATGTAAGGGTTTAAAACCACTTTAGAGTAAATAAATGTATTGTCTTTACAACCATTTTAACCTGTCAGTTGTCAAAGTTATGCCTGATCAATGTATGTATTTCTTATGCTCATCAGCTCCATCTAATGGCCATAATTTAGTATTTTCCTATTGCAAATATTTGTTTAAAAAAATACAGCGTTATGGCCACTAGATGGAGCTGCGGAGTATAAGAATTGCAAATATCTTATGTAAAAAAAAAACAAAAAACACCATATATATATATATATATATATATATATATATATATATATATATATATATATATATATATATATATATATATATATATATATATATATATATATATATATATAAATATATATATAAAGATACAATTTAACAATTCTGAGGAGCATTAGAGAGAATTAGCCCAAAAAAAAAAAAAAATACTAATTCCTGCCAGTGTTCTCTAGAATTGCTACATTGTATCTCTTATTACAAAGATGTATTTCCTATGCTCCTCAGCTTCATCTATTGACCATAATTCAATGTGTTACAATTGCAAATAATAAAATTAAAAAAAAAACCCATTTGTTCAGAAAAGATATAACCTAATAACATTTGTTTTTGCTCGATTCGCACAGAACAAATCTTGTTACGAATACACCCAAACCACCTTTTAGACTGAGCACAATTTCTAAGTCCTGAGAGGAGAGCACTGTTACTGGTTACAGCAGGAGGGGAAATAGGTTTTAAGCTCAACATGGAGGAAAAAAAAAAAAAAAAAAAAGGCGCAGGAAATCACAACGCACATTCCAATGCACATATTTAAATGAAACATCTAAATAATCCCATTAGTAGCTGCGGGGTGAAGTTCCTGCCAGAAATAGCTTGGCAGGCCGCGGAAAGGCTTTTTCCAGGCGCATTTGTCAAAAGCAATAAAAGAAGAAAAAAATAATTTGTGGTTCGCCGCTTGCGATGCAACGGTAGGATCGCCGGCTGAAATGATAATCAGCACTTTCTCTGTAGATACAGTCACATCTCCATAAGTCGTGTTTACAGAGCGCCGGGATACCCGCAGTCCACAGGAAAGGGGGGCACAAATATGACGGCTCTGTGGGGGAGATGTCACTTTCTGCCTATAGAGCTGCAATCACCACCACGGCTCTCAGGAGGCCGACAAAGTTTCTCCAATACCAGAAGCCAGGTTTCATTAATAGGAGAGTGGCATTTGTGCTTCACAGCAATGGAAGACAAAAAAAGAGGACATTTCTGCAGTTATACAAACTGTCTACAAGACTATTTTGCTGAAGGGGACAATACCAGCTTCTGGCCCAAGGGTGTACTTTCTTTTCCCACAGTATATCTATTTTTGTTAAGTTATTTAAAAGGCACAATCTCCTTATGGTTTTACTCCAGTATATTATTATTATTTAAGGTACTTATATAGCGCCGTCAATTTACGCAGCGCTTTTACATATACATTGTACATTCACATCGGCCCCTACCCTCAAGGAGCTTACAATCTAAGGTCCCTTATGCTGCGTACACACAATCGGAATTTTCGACAACAAAAGTTTGATGTGAGCTTGTTGTTGGAAATTCTGACCGTGTGTAGGCTCCATCGGACATTTTTTGTCGCAATTTCCGACAACAAAAATTTGAGAGCTGGTTCTCAAATTTTACGTCAACAAAATCCGCTGTCGGAGATTCCGAGCATGTGTACACAATTCCGACGCACACAAAATTCCACGCATGTGAATAATGCTAACCAAGCAATTAATCACGCCCTTCCTGGGTTCCCACCACTGCGCTAAAGAATGTGTGTGTATCAAAGTGTATATAAAAGTGTATAACCTCCAAAGCTGCCACTTTAAAAATAAATACTGTAAACTATATTAACTTGCAAAATAAAAAATTAAGAAAATTAATATAAGCGGCGCTTATATTAATTTTCTTAATTTTTTATTTTGCAAGTTAATATAGTATACAAAATTCCACACATGCTCGGAATCAAGCAGAAGAGCCACACTGGCTTTTGAACTTCATTTTTCTCGGTTCGTCGTACGTGTTTTACGTCACCGCGTTCTTGACGTTCGGAATTTCCGACAACATTTGTGTGACCATGTGCGTGCAAGACAAGTTTGAGCCGACATCTGTCGAAAAAAAATCCAGGATTTTGTTGTCGGAATGTCCGATCGTGTGTACAGGGCATAACTCACATTCATATATTAGGGCCAATTTAGACCGGATCCAATTAACCTACCAGCATGTCTTTGGAGTGTGGGAGGAAACTGGAGTACCCGGAGGAAACCCACGCAGGCACAGGGAGAACATACAAACTCCAGGCAGGTAATGTTGTTGGGATTCGAACCAGCGACGCTTTTTACTGCTAGGCGAGGGTGCTACCCACTACACCACTGTGCCGCTCTTAACACCTTTATCAGTAGTCACTGTTTGAATGAAGATCTCATTTCTACAGGGTGTACTTTTTTTCACATGACTACCCTGTTTCCCCGAAAATAAGACCTAGTGTGATTGTCAGTGATGGCTGCAATATAAGCCCTACCCCAAAATAAGCCCTACCCTGTTTCCCCGAAAATAAGCCCTACCCTGAAAAGAAGACCTACAAGGACTTTAACTAGGGCTTATTTGGGGGGGAGGGCTTATATTGCAGCCATCACTGACAATCACACTAGGTCTTATTTTTGGGGAAACAGAGTATTTGATTAGTGTAAAAAAATAAATAATTGTTGATCTTGCCAGAAATTCTGTGCTGCCTTACATCCGGTGCACTTCTGTCCACCAGGCACAGCAGATGACAGTTCAGTGTACCGGCTCGCTATCGGTACCATGTGATCGCAGTGATCAATCATAATAGATGAAATGGCAATTATACACAATGGAAGGTTTCCATTCATTGTGTTGATTTCTGTGATTGGTCACTGTGATCACATGGTACACACAGGGCCAATCACAGCTAATCATAATAGTACACACTGAATGCACAGATTTCATTCAGAAAAAAATGGCTGCTTATAGCAGTGATGATCACGACTATAAGCGATCAGAGTGTGTTAAAAAAAAAAAAAAAATTTTTTTAATCCTGATCACTTCCCCAGAGTAGTACAGTGTTATAAATACATTGGACTGTCTAGTTTCCAAAATGGGGTAATTTGGGGGATATCTGTCCTGTCCTGGAGTTTTCGGGCCTCAGGAAATGAGATAGGCCGTCAGTATATCAGGACTGATAGATTTTCAGATATACAGTATCTCACAAAAGTGAGTACACCCCTCATATTTTTGTAAATATTTTATTCTATCTTTTCATGTGACAACACTGAAGAAATGACACTTTGCTACAATGTAAAGTAGTGAGTGTACAGCTTGTATAACAGTGTAAATTTGCTGTCCCTTCAAAATAACTCAACACACAGCCATTAATGTCTAAACCGCTGGCAACAAAAGTGAGTACACCCCTAAGTGAAAATGTCCAAATTGATCCCAAAGTGTCAATATTTTGTGTGGTCACCATTATTTTCCAGCACTGCCTTAACCCTCTTGGGCATGGAGGTCACCAGAGCTTCACAGGTTGCCACTGGAGTCCTCTTCCCCTCCTCCATGATGACATCACAGAGCTGGTGGATGTTAGAGACCTTGTGCTCCTCCACCTTCCGCCCACAGATGCTCAATAGGGTTTAGGTCTGGAGACATGTTTGGACAGTCCATCACCTTTACCCTCAGCTTCTTTAGCAAGGCAGTGGTCATCTTGGAGGTGTGTTTGGGATTGTTATGTTGGAATACTGCCATTCTCTGTTTCAGTAGGTCACAGTACATGTTGACATTCATGGTTTCCTCAATGAACTGTAGCTCCCCAGTGCCGGCAGCACTCATGCAGCCCCAGACCATGACACTCCCACCACCATGCTTGACTGTAGGCAAGACACACTTGTCTTTGTACTCCTCACCTGGTTGCCACCACACATGCTTGGCACCATCTGAACCAAATAAGTTTATCTTGGTCTCATCAGACCACAATACATGGATCTAGTAATCCATGTCCTTAGTCTGCTTGTCTTCAGCAAACTGTTTGCGGGCTTTCTTGTGCATCATCTCTAGAAGAGGCTTCCTTCTGGGATGACAGCCATACAGACCAATTTGATGCAGTGTGTGGCGTATGGTCTAAGTACTGACAGGCTGACCTCCCACCCCTTCAACCCCTGCAGCAATGCTGGCAGCACTCATATGTCTATTTCCCAAAGACAACCTCTGGGTATGACGCTGAGCACGTGCTCGCAGCCTCTTTGGTCGACCTTGGCGAGGCCTGTTCTGAGTGGAACCTGTCCTGTTAAACTGCTGTATGGTCTTCGCCACTGTGCTGCAGCTCAGTTTCAGAATGTTGGCAATCTTCTTATAGCCTAGGTCATCTTTATGTGGAGCAACAATTCTTTTTTTGAGATCCTCAGAGAGTTCATTGCCATGAGGTGCCATGTTGAACTTCCAGTGACCAGTAAGAGAGTGAGAGCGATAACACCAAATTTAACACACCTGCTCCCCATTCACACCTGAGACCTTGTAACACTAACAAGTCACATGAAAATGGCTAATTGGGCCCAATTTGGACATTTTCACTTAGGGGTGTACTTACTTTTGTGAGATACTGTATATCCCATAGTTTGTGAACTCTATAGCTTTCCTACATACTAAATAATATACACTGATTTGGGTTATTTTCTCCAAAGAAATGTAGCAGAATACGTTTTGGCCTAGATTTATGAAGAACAATTATTTGAAAATGTGGGCTTTTTTTTCAAAATTTTCAGTCTTTTTTGGTTTATTTAGCGAAAAAAAAAAAAAAAACCCAGTGGTGGTTAAATACCTCCAAAATAAAGCTCTATTTGTGTAAAAAAAAATAAATAAAAGTTTCATAAGGGCACAGTGTTGAATGACCGCGCAATTGTCATTCAAAGTGTGACAGCGCTGGAAGCTGAAAACTGGCCTGGGTGGGAAGGGGGTAAAAGTGCCCTGTATTAAACTGGTTAGGAACAGCCTGTGTACTCAATATTGCAACTTATTCACCATCTTTAAAAAAAATGTGCAATCCTTCTCTAATAATAAACATGAAAATGAAGATATCAACAATATTCATAATTCATTAACCTCCACCAGACACCGACAGATCGGAGTCGTTCAATTTCACAGAACTACGGGAAGTGTGAACTCACAATAAATAAAGCCTTTTGTTAGCCTGTGAGAAGTCAGAGCTCCCCGTCTTATCTGGAGAGGACCTTTATTTCTCTATATAAATCACTGAGCATTTCTGTCTTGCAGCATTGGGTTCCTGGGTTCGAATCCAGGTCAGGACCCTTTAACCACTTGCCTACCGGGCACTTAAACCAATTACCTGCCCAGGCCAATTTTCAGCTTTCAGCGCTGTCACACTTTGAATGACAATTGCGCAGTCATGCAACACTGTACCCAGATGAAATATTTATCCTTTTTTCACACAAATAGCTGATCACGGATGTAAACACAAGCTGGTTATCAGCACTCCTTTCCTCAAACTGACAGCATGGAGGAAGAGAGAAGATAACCGGCTTAACTTAAAGGGACATTGACACTGATTATCAGTGTCAAGATTATTAGTGCAGTCCCACCAGTGCTGCTGATCAGTAACGCCTATCAGTGCCCACCAGTGCTGCCAATCAGTGCCCACCAGTGCTGCCAATCAGTGCCCACCAGTGCTGCCAATCAGTGCTCACCAGTGCTGCCAATCAGTGCTCACCAGTGCTGCCAATCAGTGCTCACCTGTGATGCCTCAGTGCAGACTTTAGGTGCCCATTAATGCCTATCATTGCTGCCTATCAGTGCAGACTTTAGTTGCCCATTAATGCCTATCATTGCTGCCTATCAGTGCAGACTTTAGGTGCCCATTAATGCCTATCATTGCCGCCTATCAGTGCAGACTTTCAGTGCCCATCAATGCAGCCTATCCAGTGCTCATCAGTGACAGAGAAAAACTGCCTGTTTGCAAAATTTTATAACAAAAGTATGAAAGTTTTTTTTTTTCTTCAAAATTTTCAGATTTTATTTGTTTGTTTAGCAAAAAATAAAAATCCCAGCGGTGAATAAATAACACCAAAAGAAAGCTCTATTCTGTCTAAACAAAATTATACAAATGTCATATGAGTACAATGTTGCATGACCGCGCAATTGTCCTTCAAAGTGTGACAGCGCTGAAAGCTGAAAATTGGCCTGGGCAGGAAGGGGGTGAAAGTGCCCGGTAGACAAGTGGTTGAGAAGAGGCGGTAGACTCGGGTTCTCCCCCTTCATTCTGGTATCGGTGAAGAGCTGCCCATGTCTGGACGACACTTGCGGGGACCCTGCAGTAGATGGCTCCCACTTACTGTGTATAGGGACTCCGGAATGAAGACAAAGCCGCATTTAAAGCAACAGGGACAAAGGAAAGAACTGTGGAAGTGGAGAGGGGTATTGGATACATTGTAATTAGACGGGTGATGACAGAAGCTTCTAGAAGGCTTTCACTGAGACAGTAATAAGTGGAAGTGAATGAGCGCTCAGATACATGACAAGGCGAGGTTTCCCGTTTCCCAGTGATAAGCTCTTCTTACAGAATCCGCACTTTATTTTCTCACCAGGCAGAGGATCCTCACAATGAATCTTCTCATCCACCGGGGGATGGGCAGATACCGGAGAATTGGTAATGATCCCACAAGAGAACACAATAAACTGAGCCGATGCCTCATAGGTGAGCTTACAGAAGACCACTCAGTCCTTATTAGTCTGGGTGTTGTACCAGCAGCTGAAGTTATATGCAAATCTCAATTTTTCCTGCAAATGTCACATGGGCCTCTTATCATAATACTTTAATTTGCTTTTCTCTCCAGGAAGAGCCATCTTTGTTCAGTCATCATTCAGGGTCACCATCTATTTCCTGTTCGCAGATCGCGGTTCAGACATCCCAGTGCCTGTGCATGTCCGGAATCAGCAGCAAGGATGGCCAAATCTGCGTGGCTACACTGGGAAACTGGAACCAGACCATGTACGAGGGTTTTTCAAAAAGTTTCCACACTTTTTTTTTTAAATATACACGCAAATGAACTTCAATAGCATCCCAGTCATAGTCCGTAGGGTTCAATAGAACACCTTTGGGATGAATTAAAATAGAGACTGCGAGCCAGGCCCCCTCTCGTCCAACATCAGTGCCTGACCTCACAAATGTGCTTCTGGAAGAATGATCAAACATTCCCATAGACACACTCCTAAACCTTGTGAACGGCCTTCCCGTGAGAGTTGAAGCTGTTATAGCTGCAAAGGGTGGGTCAACAATATTAAACCCTACGGACTAAGACGCCATTAAAGTTCATGTGCGTGTAAAGGCAGGTGTCCCAATACTTTTGACAATATAGTGTGTGTATGTATATATATATATATATAAATAAAGGTGTGGAAACTTTTTGAAGAACCCTCGTACAATACATACAAATGTGGAACACAGGAAAGCAAGATGAAACTGGGAGGTGCAGGGGGCGTGGCCTGGGCATGGCCAAGTAGAGACGCGTGGTGAGTGAGCTCCCGGTCTTTTCCTGCTATCCTGGATAATTTTGATCTGTATCCAGCGGCATGCTCTCAGCAAAACGGAGGAAAGCAAAGAATCACGCACAGACACCCCGTGCACCCAAAACCAGAGGGGAAATCCAGCGGTTCTTCCCTAACTCCAAGGCGGCCTCCCCCGAGACCAAGATGGCGGAACCACGAGGCTCAACTAGTGGAGCTCCTAATGTGCAGGACCCGCCTGCCTCTCCGAGCCATTCCATGACCTCTGACACTTTCTCAGACACTCCTGCAGTGTTCTCCCTGACTGCCCCTCGCTCCCCCCAGCACCCAGGGACACTCTGGGTGGACGATGAGCTCCGGGCGCTCATACAAGCCCTCTCTGCTAAGGCTGACATTGAAGCTCCTATTCTCCGGCTGGAGGATTCACACCGCCAGGAACTACAAACTGTTAAGGCAATTGTGCAGTTTCTGTCAGAACGCCTGTCATCTCACTCTCTGTGCTGGAGCAAATGGTGGGGGTCTTGGAGAACATGCAGGGAGCCCACGTGGATGCCACAGTGACCCTGCCGTTACATCTGGAGGACTTGGAAGCTGCACTGGACAGTAAATGAATGGGAAGTGCTCTGTGCTGAGCGGCTTCCTGTTCATTCACAGACTGAAGGGGTAGTAAACACAGTTTACTATGCTTCATTTATGAATCGACACAGTGAGCGAGTGTGTTTACTGTGTTCATTTAGAAGTTTGTTTAAAATCTTTGCACATTTTATAAAAATTTAAAATGAAAAAATCCCATGTAGATAAGTATTCACAGCCTTTGCCATGACACTCAAAATTGAGCTCAGTTACATCCTGTTTCCACTGATCATCCTTGAGATGTTTCTACAACTTGGTTGGAGTCCACCTGTGGTAAATTCATTTGATTGAACATGATTTGGAAAGGCACACACCTGTCTATATAAAGCCCCACAGTTAACAGTGTATGTCAGAGCACAAACCAAGCCCTGAAGTCCAAGGAATTGTCTGTAGACCTCCAAGACAGGATTGTATGGAGGCACAGATCTGGGGAAGGGTACAGAAACACTTCTGCAGCATTGAAGGCCCCAATGAGCACAATGGCCTCCATCATCTGTAAATGGAAGAAGTTTGGAACCACCAGGACTCTTCCTAGAGTGGGCCACCCGGACAAACTGAGCGATCAGGGAGAAGGGCCTTAGTCAGGGAGGTGACCAAGAACCCGATGGTCACTCTGACAGAGCTCCAGCGTTTCTCTGTGGGGAGAGGAGAACCTTCCAGAAGAACAACCATCTCTATAGCACTCCACCAATCAGGCCTGTATGGTAGAGTGGCCAGACGGAAGCCACTCCTCAGTAAAAGGCACATGACAGCCCGCCTGGAGTTTGCCAAAAGGCACCTGAAGGACTCTCTGACCATGAAAAACAAAATTCTCTGGTCTGATGAAACAAAGATTGAACTCTTTGGTCTGAATGGCAAGCATCATGTCTGGAGGAAACCAGGCACCACTCATCACCTGGCCAATACCATCCCTACAGTGAAGCATGGTGGTGGCAGCATTATGCTGTGGGGAAGTTTTTCAGCTGTAGGAACTAGGAGACTTGACAGGATCGAGGGAAAGATGAATGCAGCAATGTATAGAGAAATCCTTGATGAAAACCTGCACCAGAGCGCTCTGGACCTCAGACTGGGGCGAAGGATCATCTTCCAACAGGACAACGACCCTAAGCACACAGCCAAGATAACAAAGGAGTGGCTACGGGACAACTCTGAGAATGTCCCTGAGTGGCCCAGCCAGAGCCCAGACTTGAACCCGATTGAACATCTCTGGAGAGATCTAAAATTGTCTGTGCACCGACGCTCCCCATGCAACCTGATGGAGCTTGAGAGGTCTTGCAAAAAATAATGGGAGAAACTGCCAAAAATAGGTGGGCCAAGCTTGTAGCATCATACTCAAAAAGACTTGGGGCTGTAATTGGTGCTTCACCAAAGTATTGAGCAAAGGCTGTGAATACTTCTGTACATGGGATTTTTTTCATTTTTTATTTTTAATAAATTTGCAAAGATTTCAAACAAACGTCTTTCACGTTGTCATTATGGGGGATTGTTTGTAGAACTTTGAGGAAAATAATGAATTTAATCCATTTTGGAATAAGGCTGTAACATGAATGTGGAAAAAGTAAAGCGCTGTGAATACTTTCCAGATGCACTGTATTCACTAGCCCCTTCTCCTGCTAACCATCCTGAAACATCCCTCGCAGCAGCTTGGGAGGGAGAGGGGAGGAGGGAAGCCAGCAGCACTACGGGGCGGTGGGCCCAACAAGAGTGGGGAAGCGGCAACGCACATAGTGATTAGGGTGTGCCCAGGCACACCGCATGCGCACTCCTTTTCGCCTATCGTCTTGACTTATGCGCTTTTTGATATACCGCCCTTCAAAAATCGGACATGGAAACTGAACGAAAGCCTGCCACAAGATCCGGAAGTGCTGGCAGAGGTAACCAGGGAATTGGGCCTATACTTTCAATTGAATGATACTCCAGAGTGTAACCCCGGTACTAACTGGGAGGCCCACAAAGCAGTCATTAGGGGAGTGTTAATTAAGCACGTATCACGCATTAAATGTAATCATGAGGTTTGGGCTGAAGGCTGGAGAGCGAATGTGCAGAAACCTGAATTTGCATCTGCAATATGCTGATCGCCGATGTAACGCTTTGCAGGTTCTTGTTTAAAAATGATTAAAGCACACATTTTTTCACCTGCAAAAATATGTGCAGTTATTATTTTTCTGTAAAAGGAGAAGTTAGCCTTTAAACTACTTTCAAACAACATTCGATCCTACTCCTAGTGACCCCACCACATTGAGAACCCAGCAAAAGGCTTAACAGATATATATGACTCTTAAATTATAGAAAAGTCAAATATTGCATGATGTAACTACAACCTTTCATAGGCAGGTCTTGGGCTTCCATATTCCATAAAAGAAACGCAACGGGAACAATATATATCACTTTTTCCTCAGTTTGGCATGCTATAAGAACCGTGTTGAGAAAAGAAAGGAAACCATGTGCTCCACATAGAGTCAAACCCGATACAATAACTTATTAAAACTAAACCATTGCACTTACATCTGTAAAAAAAAAAAAACTCAACAGTGCTGTATAGAGAGAAAAAAAAGGCGGAATTACACTTCTAGGCACACTTCTGGTTGTGCGATAATGTCACTGTACGTAGCTCCACCCTAAAAGTTTCGTCAGAGTTGACGTCTCCTGGGGATGTTTCTTTTATGGAAGCCCCGGCCCTGCTTTTAAATGGTTGCAAGTACTGGGAACATATGTTTCTTCTTTTTTAATTTTTGGTTTATTGTGCAACATGTATGTTTATAAGATATGCATAGGTAAGCCTGATAAGAGCAGCACATTTGGTATACTATTATTGGTGCTTAGCCAATTCCACACAGAGGTAAACTCACCACATATCACCATCTTCAATAATCTTGTCATTGGGGGCCCCAGCATGTCCATAGTGAAGCACTGAGGAGTTGTCACCGCTGTGCAAAGACAACAAAAAGAAAGTGAGTGGTTAACATGGTTACTAACTTATACAGAAGCAACTTCTTCTATATTGTTGTATATATATTTATGGTTTCTTGGCCATTTTTTACAGAATATGAATGAGAACACAAAAACATTTCTTTCACTCATGGTTAGTGTTTTGCTGAAGCCATTTATTATCAATCATCTGTGTTGATTCTTTTTAAATCATAATGGCAACAGAAACTACCCAAATGACCCTGATCAAAAGTTTACATACCCTGTTGATTTTGGCCTGATAGGATAGAAGGGGTTTGAATGGCTATTAAAAGGTAACCATCCTCACCTGTGATCTGTTTGCTTGTAATTAGTGTGTGTGTGCATAAAAGGTCAATGAGTTTCTGGACTCCTGACATACCCTTGCATCTTTCATCCAGTGCTCCACTGATGTTTTTGGATTCTGAATCATGGGGAAAGTGAAAGAATTGTCAAAGAATCTGCGGGAAAAGGTACTTGAACTGTATAAGTCAGGAAAGGGATATAAAAAGATATCCAATGAGTCAAGAATGCCAATCAGCAGTGTTCAAACTCTAATCAAGAAGTGGAAAATGAGGGGTTCTGTTGAAAACAAACCACGGTCAGGAAGACCAACTAAAATTTCAGCCACAACTGCCAGGAAAATTGTTTGGATTGTAAAGAAAAACCCACAAATAACTTCAGGTAAAATACAGGACTCTCTGAAAACATGTGGTTTGGCTGTTTCAAGATGCACAAAAAGGAGGCACTTGAAGAAAGATGGGCTGCATGGTTGAGTTGCCAGAAGAAAGCAATTACTATGCAAATGCCACAAAGTATCCCGCTTACAATACGCCAAACAGCACAGAGACAAGCCTCAAACCTTCTGGCACAAAGTCATTTGGAGTGATGAGACCAAGATTGAGCTTTTTGGCCACAACTATAAACGCTACATTCGGAGATGAGTCAACAAGGCCTATGATGAAAGGTCCACCATTCCTACTGTGAAACACGGAGGTGGATCGCTGATGTTTTGGGGATGTGTGAGCTACAAAGGCACAGGAAATTTGGTCAAAATTGTTGGCAAGATGAATGCAGTATGTTATCAAAAAAATACTGGAGGAACATTTGCATTCATCAGCCTGGAAGTTGCGCATGGGACATACCTGGACATTCCAACATGACAATGATCCAAAACACAAGGCCAAGTTGACCTGTCATTGGCTACAGCAGAATAAAGTGAAGGTTCTGGAGTGGCCATCTCAGTCTCCTGACCTCAATATCATTGAGCCACTCTGGGGGGATCTCAAACGTGCAGTTCATGCAAGACAGTCCAAGAATTTCCAGGAACTGGAGGCTTTTTGCCAAGAGGAATGGGCAGCTTTACCATCTGAGGAGATAAAGAGCCTCATCCACAAATATCACAAAAGACTTCAAGCTGTCCTTGATGATAAATGGGGCAACACACGGTATTAAGAACTGGGGTATGTAAAATTTTGATGAGGCTCATTTGGGGAGTTTATGTTGCAATTATGAATAAAAAGAGTAAACACAGTTGATTGATATTAAATGGCTTCATCCAAACACTAACCATGAGTGAAAGAAAAGTTTTTGTGTTATCATTCATATACTCTGAACAATGGCCAAGAAATCTCAAATTCTGCCAGGGTATGTAAACTTATGAGCACAATTGTGTGTGTGCTTGACCAATAGCACCGTAGCAATTGCCAATATGAATCACTCCACAAAAACGTTTCAACTGTAGGTGAAGTCAATTGGGCTCAACCAATCATTCAATTATTTTATTACTAAAACTACTACATCTGTCCCTCCCACTTGGCGTTTCTCCAAACAGACTAACATAGTAATATTCCATCTAAATATTTATGTTTTTAATTTTGATTGGAATAGGAAAGTTTAGAACCCCTGGCAGAGAGTTTATTGTTCTCTTAGTGTTCTCTGTATCCTCCTTTGGAGGGAGGTTTCACCTTGCTTCCTGTCCTAGAAACAAAACAGGAAGTTATTAGAAATCTTCCCAAATATATCTGTACTCCCTACTTAGATGGTTGTCACCAGAACAGGTGTTCCTGTTGGAAGATATCCCCTCTATTCCTGTTCTGAGGACAACTGTAAAATGTGTAATTTCCCATCCAGTGCAAGGACAAGGTCATTTAGCGCCCAGGATGAAGATGGCGAATTGCATCAGGTGTCCCCCAAAAGAGTCCCCCTTTACATCAGGTGTCCCCAGTAGAGTCCCCCTTTACATCAGGTGCCCCCAATAGAGTCCCCCTTTACATCAGGTGTCCGCAATAGAGTCCCCCTTTACATCAGGTGTCCCCAGTAGAGTCCCCCTTTACATCAGGTGTCCCCAGTAGAGTCCCCCTTTACATCAGGTGTCCCCAGTAGAGTCCCCCTTTACATCAGGTGTCCCCAGTAGAGTCCCCCTTTACATCAGGTGTCCCCAGTAGAGTCCCCATTTACATCAGGTGTCCCCAGTAGAGTCCCCATTTACATCAGGTGTCCGCAATAGAGTCCCCCTTTACATCAAGTGTCCCCATGCTCACAAGTTGTTTCCCCTCCCCTTTCCCCCTTGTACTGGGAGATCGGTACTCACAGCGTGTCCTTCCTCTCTCCGGTCATGTGACAAGTCACATGACAGGTGAAGAGAGGAAAAAGGACACAGTCTGCCCTCCTTCCTTAGCAGCACAGCGCTGAGACTGAGGACAGTTCTGTCTTAGCACCGGATCTTTTCCTACCCGTGCAGGCTGGAGAGAGGAGAAAGCTGAATCCTCCCTCCAGCACCAGCCGCTGCTCTTTCTGACAGGAGTGACACTGCAGTCACTCCTGTCAATAAGGAGGTAGGATGAGCAGCCAACTCAGCAGCTCCCCCCTTAACACAGCACCCAGGGCAGGTACCTGCGCAGTCCTGGCCCTGTTCCTATCAATTTCTGTCTCAGTGACAATGGTCACCAGGATAAATAGGGTGAATCCCACTAATGAGGGCACAGACAGCAAAAAAAATTATGACAAAAGTTTTAAAATGGCCCCAATCTATCCTAAACCTGTGGCTCTGTTTTAAAGCTTTTTACCACAAGCAGTGAAGGGACCTGACTTTGACCTGGACTCCATCTCTTGCAGTCCCTATGCAGCAGACCTCGATCTGGGGGGAAGGAGAAGCAGCACTAGAAGCCAATCAGCTCGGCTGCAGTGTTCATGTGCTAACAAGACGCATGCTGATAGGAAGCAAAAGAGCAAAGATGAGCTCATCAAGTTACTGCTTCTCCTTTCACTGTCCAGTCACAGGCTGAGGGAAGGACAAGACCAGTACATGTTACTGAACTGAAGCAGTGTAAGTACCTGAATCTGACCTGGTGTCTGCTTCTTGCAGTCCCTGTACAGCAGAGCTCAGACTGGGAGAGGAAGAAGCAGGAAGCCAATCAGCTTGGCTGTAGTGTTAATGCGCTAGCAAGGGACCATACTGATAGGTGGAAAGAACAGAGTGACAGCAAGATGAGCTCATCAGTCTGCTGCTTCTCTTTCTTTTCATTGTCCTATCACAGAGTAGGGGGGGACAAGACCTATACGTAATAGTTAACTGCAGCAGAGAAAAATCAGGTCTTCTGCAGGTGCTGGGAAGTCAAATAAGAAAACTCTCCAGCCTCTGTCAAACGCCAAACTATTAGTTTAGAAAAAATTGAGCAAAAACAGTTTAGGAAAAAATTTAGGAAAAATTGATGCTTTAATCCTATTCAAATTTCAAATGGTGTTACAAAAACATAATTTTTTTTTACAATGTGTTAGAAGAAAACCCACATTACAGCTGAGGTGCGAGCATGTGTGCCAAACTACTGCAGATGAGTAAATGATAGGTGTGTACATATGAACAAAATGCATAGCTGTTCATCCTTTAAATCTGCATGTAAATTCGTTCTGCGTGAATGAGGCAACATCAAATGTTCTCAGGTTATATTCTCTGCAGAAATAATGTGTGAATGTGGAAAATACCGCATTATGGCCACCAGATGGAGCTGAGTAGCATATATACTTCGTATGATACTCAACACCATCTAGTGGCCATAATGTGGTATTTTCCCTATTCAGGCATTCCTTCTACACAGAATATAGCCAGAGTATAAATGGAGAAAGCTATTCATTTCCTTTTTATAAATACGTGTTATTTTTTTGTAAAGTTATTTTGGAAAAAGTATCTAAAAACCTGAAGTCTTTGTTTCTATGGCTACAAGAGCCCACAGGAATTTAAAAAAAAATTCCAAAAGGAACCAGAAAAGAAAAGTATCGGTTAAGCTTTAGTAAACAAGGCACCGGTAATTGGCTCTAGTAATATGTAATAATGTGGAGAGTTAGACGGCTTCAGAAGGCGAATTCTCAGCGCGCCCTTCTCTTCATGTTAGGAATGAGGAGGACGGAGAAGCGAGGAGCTCCCAGGACAAAACCCGGCTCAAACAAGCTTTTTAAACTCTAATGTTCTTCTCTGCTCCGGTTTCCGTGAAAGAAGAGCAAAGTTGGCCTCCTCTGGGAGGTGGCGGTGGACCGGCGTGAGCCGACCTCGGGGGCCTCCAAGGACTCTGCGGTGGGTTTGTTCGTCACACAGGAAAGGTCAGTGAAGCTCTTGATGACCGTTCCCCCGAGGCACCGAGCTCCTACCTGACAGGCCTGTCAAGCTGCAGGTACAAAGCAGGTATAAATCTGCGCTCGTCGCAGGACACCGGCCGTCCTCGTTGGATTTAATCTTCAACCAGGAAAAATAATAAGGATGAGCCGTAATCTCCGAAGTGTCACACTGCCTTCATATTCCCGTCTATAACCTTTACAGGCTCAAGATGAAGGGTCTGTGACACGTTTACAGCACAGCGAGCTGGGACCGGAATAATCAAAAGGAACACATAGAAAAAACGCCAGAAAAAAAAAATCTATCTTCTGTATCTCTCTCTACCTCTATTCCCCCCCCTTTCTTCCTCTCTCTCCCACCCCCCCTTTTCTTCCTCTCCCCACCCCTTTCTTCCTCTATCTCCTCTCTCTCTCTATCTCCCTCCATCTCGGTCTCTCTCCCTCCCTCTGTGCCCCTCTCCCTCTCTATAAAAATTCAAACAAGCTTTATTGGCAGGACCGAATACATGTTAGCATTGAGTTTGTATGGGAAGGTTGGGGGGGCATCTCTAGGGCAGCTCTGGGAGGTTAAGGGGTAATAAAAAGCGGGATTTGGGGGGAGGGGTAAGTCCATTTATAATGATTATAAAGTGCACAGCTTTTCGTGTCCTTCTCAGTTGGCGACACGCTGTCACATATTGTGCAGCTACATAACCAATCTGGTCTCCAAATATCACCCAAACCATCCTCTCAAGACCTCCTGCTTTCTAGCTCCCTTGTCCTCTCCTCCCATTCTCATCTCCAGGACTTCTCCAGAGCCTCTCCCATCCTCTGGAACTTTCTACCTCAATCTGTCCAGCTATCTCCTACTCTAGCTGCCTTTAGGAAAGCCCTGAAAACCAATCTCTTCATGGAAGCCTCTCACGTCTCCAGCTGAACTTTTATCACTTCCATCAGCCCCCCCCAGTTATAACCTTTTGTACCACTTGCCCCACCCCATTAGATTGTAAGCTCTTATGAGCAGGGCCTTCTTAAGCCACTTGTATTTTATGTATTGTAACTGTACTGTCTCCTCTTATATTGTAAAGGGCTGCGCAAACTGTTGGCACTATATAAATCCTGTATAATAATAATAATAATTTTCACCATTGGCCCCACAGTAGAATTTGAAGTTTCATCCTCTCTTCTATAGAATTAGAAGTCAAGGATGAGAGCGAAGTGCCTCTGGAAGTGAGTGCCCATCAATGATAAGTACTTGGGGAACTGTAGCAGGAAGTGGTCCTCATCCTCCAAGACTCCCAGGTCACATTCTACTTTCCCTGGGCTTGTAGGTATGTCTTTGCGATCCTGGTTCGATTTCCAGACTGTGGGCACTCAGTACATGCAATAGAGGAAATCCAGACAGCCGCACTCCAGTGAAAAACGTTTTTATTGAATAAAATCAATCCATACAGCAATCAAGGACAGTGGATGAATCAGCTGATGCATTTCACACCCCTTACTGGTGCTTAGTCATAGCTATGGACTAAGCATCATAGTGTCAGCTGATTCATTTTATTCAATAAAGACATTTTTCACTGGAGTGCGGCAGTCCAGATTTCTTCTATTGCATGTGCTCTCTAAAGAGCCAGTACCCAGGCTGTGCAGGGGAAGAGAGGTCTTGGTATTTGTACCTGGAGCGGTATACATCTTTCTGTGGGCACTCAGTCTTTACAGGCTCAGGGTTTGTCTGTCTTTGGGGGTCTTGTAGCCCCTCCAGGTACGGGGGCAAGTTTGTAGTTTCTCCGCAGTGACTGGTAAATAGTGTCTTGGTGGAGTTGGTCATTTAATTTCTCCAACACATTTTTCTTTGGAATCATTATGTTTTTTTATTTGAGATTTTGTCAGGCTGAGTTGTTGGGGGTTTGGGATAGACAAGGCATTAATGAGTTGCTGCAGGCCGCACGGCTTGGACTGGTCCTTACTGGTTAGTAGCGCTTTATGGTGGTATGAATTAGGACCGCTGTTTAGTCGGTGGTCCTAGTATGATAGCGCCTTCTTCTGTACTGTGATAAGTAAGGGAAATCTGCTCAGCTCAGACCGGCAGGCACTGTTGGAGGTGCTCGGGTGGACTCGGAGTAGGTGTTGCAGTATTCCAGATGAAAATATTTCTTTTGGGCTAGAGTCCCCTTTGGATTGGTCTGGGTAGGTGACAGGACCCCAAACTTCACTGCCATAAAGAAGGATCGGGGGTGATAACACTCAAATATTCTGAGCCAGACTCTCACTGTTAGGTGGTACAGCTGTCTCTTGAAGGCATAGAGGGCTCTGCATGCCTGGTCTTTTAGGACCTCCATTGGCTGGCTGGTAACTTCCTGATTTGTTTCTAGGCTGAGGTATGTGTAGCTGTTAGTTTCATAAGGAGTGCAGTTGTTTAATGTAAAGGAATGGCTCTTTATTTGTTTTGAGCTCTTCCTTTGGAACACCCTGATTTTTGTTTTCTTTGAGTTGATAGGTAGTGCCCATGTGGCGCTGTATTTCTCCAGCACTTCCAGGCTGTCTTGTAGGAGGTCAGCCGCATACAGCAGGAACTTCACCTTGGTGTCCTATAAATGTGAGTCCAGGTGTGGGGAGGATTCTAGTGCTGAAGCCAGTTCATTGATTTTGAAGAGGGTTGGACTTCCTGTCTGACTACGGGCCTCCTGGAAGTACTCTATTCTTTTCCCATTCACCTTTACGTTTAACGTATGTTTTCCCTCCTATTCCAATCTCCAATAGTTTGAGGAACAGGCCTGGGTGCCATACTGAATCAAAGGCCTTCTTAAAAACCACAAAACAGGTGAATATCTTTCCATGTCTTGTATTTTGGACATGGTTCTTGATGAGCAAGGTGTAGATGTGGTCTGTGGTGCAGTGGTTTGGCATGAAGCCTGCCTGAAGTCTGCAGAGGACGTTGTGTAGTGTTGGAAGTTTAGGATATTGTTGAAAAGTTTTCCTAGTGTGCTGCTGACACATATCCCCCTGAAATTGGCTGGATCATACTGGTCTCCATTCTTATGGACGGGTGTTATGAAGCCTTGGTTCCATACTTTAGGGTACTTTCTGGAAGTCCTTGATTGTTTTCCTCCATATTTATTCTTTTGATGATGTCTTTGTTCTACAGTTAGTGCCTCTCTTGGAATATCTTTGTAGAGGTTCTTAAAGTAGTTGAGCTAGATGTTGCCATTTTGGATGTGGAGGTGGTTTCTACTGGGTGCTGAGCCTATATTCTTCAATATTTCCCAGAAAAAAGTTTTCTTGAAGTACCTCTTCTAACTGTTGGAGGTTGCTGGAGATGAAGTTTGCTTTTTCTTTTTAGGGGTTTGTTTGTAATTTTTCTGTAGGATGCCATGGACTATCCTTGGGTCAGTGTTGTCAGGGTCTCTGTAATTGGAGACTGTCTGTAAGGTGTTCCTTAATGCTTTGCATTCTTTGTCCAACCATTTATTGGATGGTTTCTCGCAGTTCACTTTTCTCAGCTGTGCTGTATCTGCAAAGGTGTGTAGTATTTTGTGGAAGTCCTTTTCTGCCTGGTTCACCCCTTGTGAGCTTATCTCATAGGTATGTGTAAAAAGAGATACTGCACTATAGGGTGTACAAAGAGATGAGCTGCAACTAAAAAGTGTTATACAACACTAAACAAATAAACAGAGCAAAAAGTCACGCTAAATAGTGATATGATGAAATGACATATGCTACCTAATGCTAGGTGCCAAGAAGCCACACTAGGTGACACAAATAGAGGTTATAAGGAACCCAAAACAAAAGTGTAAACAAAATATGAATACAAATACGTGATAATCAAAAAATGCAAATAAGTAAATATAGAGATCTAATTATAAAAATTATCCAATGACTAAGTAAAAAATGAAAAAACAAAACAAAAAATCAATCCATACTGAAAAAGAATAAATCCATATCATAAAAAGTCCAAAAATGGTGTTGATCCTAAAGTGATGCATCGTGAAATTCCACACTGAAGTGACAAGTGAAAAATATCCTCCACCACAGAAAAGGCTGCCGCTTACCAGAAATCGGTGGTCCCTTTTTACAGGGGACCACACTGGGCGAGTGGCTGTAACCCCAGCCCGGGATCTCACTGGTAAGTACTGGATTCCTCAGCAGGAATGGTCAACGGATGGATCAGTGGGTGGGCAGTAAAATTCACCAAAAAAGACAGAAAAGCTCCACATAGCGTAAATCCTTAACACTTATTAAGATATAAAAAGGACAAATGGACACTTACAAAACGAAGGATGTAAATGGGCAAGATAGGCATAAAAAGATGAGCCGGCCGGCTTCCAAACAGCCCGTAGCTTCCGGGACTGGAAGTGCAGCGGTGACGTCAGAACGTAGCTCCTCCTCCCTACGTCGTTTCGTCACTAGCGGACGTGGTCACGGGATAAGGTATGCCCCATCAGGCTGCCTTTGCTCTTGCATGCAGTGTCTGGGTACAGTCCTTGGCCTACTGGCTATAGCAACCGATAAAGCCCTGCTCTACATCATCAGACTGTCGCATGCTGGGCCCAAGTACAGTCCCTCTTTTTTTTCTGGCTGCAGCAAGAGATCCTGATAAAGCCCTCCTCTGCCTTACCAGACCATTCCAAGTCCCTCTTGGTCTACTGGCCTTAGCGACCAATGTGGATGAATCCCATCTCTGCCACATCAAGCTGTACTCACTTTTGCATGCAGGATCCAGGCATAGCCCCTCTTGGTCAACTGGATCCAACAAAAAAAAGCCCACTTCTGCCACATCAGGCTGTCCCTGCTCTTGCATGCGGGACCCAGGCACAGTTCCTCTTGGTCTACTGGCCTCGGCAACCAATCTGAATGAAACCCTCCACTGCCCCACCAGACCATCCTTGCTCTTGCATAGGGGGTCTGGGGACAGTCCATCTTAGCCTACTGACTGCAGCGACCAATCCCGATGATGCCCACCTCTGCCCCATCAGGGGTGTTAGGTATAGGCCTACAAATTAGAAATAAAGCCCACAAAAGGACATCTTTAGGTGCATCTATCATATTAGAACACTAGCTAGAAACTGAGACTTGGCTAAGCAGGAATATTTTATGCCTTTTTTTGGCCAGTGGCCAGTCACCTGAAGGTGGCAGGATAACCCAAGCAGTCAAAAGTATGACGTCATCTGTGTCCTCTAATGCACGTGTAAGAAATGCAAAAATGGCTCTGGCAAAGACAGGGTTAATACCTTCTCAGCATAACCTGTATGGTTATATTTATTCATTACTTTAAATAAGAATGAAATTGCTGACGTGCCCTATGCATTCATGTGAAGTTTGAATTTCAATGATAGGTCCACGTTACAAAGGCAGGGCCATATTTCACGGTCAGAGATCATACTATCTTGGTATTTCCCTGGCGGAGTTCTACATCCGTGTTTTTAATCAGGGAGAGATCACAGGTAAAAAACAGAATCACCGATGTCCTCACTGAATCAAATTATCTTTGTACTCTCACCTTTCAGAATAAACTCTGATTTGTTTATCCCACGGAAATGTCAAAGACGTCAATCTCCCTCCTTGTACAAGGAGCCATCTCCTGCCTGCAGCTATGTGCGCTGTGAGTGAGCTGCGCCATTCATAGCCATCAGTTATTAAAGTTTTCTCAGTCAAAAGATCCATGGGGGGTGAAAACTGGAGAGTGCAAAATCTGGTGCAGCCATGCATGGTTGCCAATCAGCTTCTAACTTCCGCTTGTTCAATTAATCTTTGACAATAAAACCTGGAAGCTGATTGGTTTCTATACAGAGCTGCATCAGATTTTGCACTCTCCAGTTATAGTAAATCAATCCCATGGAGTCCTCAGATCCACTACGGGTAATCTGGCTTGTCTAATCTTGACATTCATGTGTTTACACATGGCTTCTAAACCCTTTCACTGCCAGAGACATTTTTGCATTTTACTCACATTTAAAAAAAATAATTTTGAAGGCTGAAGATTAGTTAAACCCCCCAAATAGTATAGATAAGCAGAGACCCTGGGGAATAAAATGGGGGCAGCTCCATTTTTTTGTATGTCACTGGATATTTGTGCAAGTGCAAAAAAAAAACACATTAGGGTTAATTTAAGGGCACACAAAGGCATTTCCTAATTTTCGGTAAAATACAGAAGATGAGGTTGCACCAAGTAAATGAATACCCAACATGTCAAGCCCATGAAACAGAGGCAAACTTCAGTACCCTAAATTTTTCATTGGTGACACTCTTTTAGAGCTTTTACCTACAGATCAGTGAATAAGTGGGCCTAGAATTATTGTTCTCACACAGATGTGTGCAGCAATATGTAACTTGTGTAGTGCAATCAATGATTTATATGTACGTGGAGATGGGTTCAACATTTTTTGGGGGGTATGGAGGGGTTTAAGCGCTTGGGTGTAACCATATTTCTTTTACACGTATAAACGTTTTAAAATCACACAGGAGACCAAAAGTCCCATATATCATACAATTTCGATGCGACGGGTTCTCTTTATTGTCTCTTTTGCCCTCTGTTAAAGCCAATACATCAGCTGACTGCTGACATGTCAGATTTACATTCATTCACAACTGCTGTAGCAGCTGTGAGTGTGTGTAAACCCCAATCCGTCTCTAAAAAATGCCAACAGCAAGATTCATACCCGGTTGTGTCCCTGCCCCTCCTCTGTTGTATGTAACTGCCCTTAGCCGTTGTGTTTCTGTTCCTACCCGCATTGTGCCTCTGCCGTCCCCAGTTGTATGTCCCTTGCCTTCTCCAGTTTATGTCCCTGCCCCTCCGCGATTGTGTGCCCATGCCCCCGATCCCTTCTATGTCTCTGCCCCTTCCCAGTTAAATGTGCCTGCCCCTCTCTGGTTGTATGTGCCTGTCCACTTGTTTGTCCCTAATCCTCTCCAGTTGTATATCCCTGCCCCTGTTCGCTCGTATGTCCCTTCCCCTCCCTATTGTATCTCTGCCCCTCTATAATTGTATGTCCCTGCCCCTCCCCGGTTGTATATCCCTGCCCCTCCCCGGTTGTATGTCCCTGCCCCTCCCCGGTTGTATGTCCCTGCCCCTCCCCGGTTGTATGTCCCTGCCCCTCCCCGGTTGTATGTCCCTGCCCCTCCCCGGTTGTATGTCCCTGCCCCTCTCCAGTTGTATGTCCCTGCCCCTCTCCAGTTGTATGCGCCTGCCTCTCCCTATTGTGTTTCAGCCCCTCCCCGGTTGTATGCCCCTGCGCCTCCCCGGTTGGTATGCCCCTGCGCCTCCCCAGTTGGTATGCCCCTGCGCCTCCCCGGTTGGTATGCCCCTGCGCCTCCCCGGTTGGTATGCCCCTGCGCCTCCCCAGTTGGTATGCCCCTGCGCCTCCCCGGTTGGTATGCCCCTGCACCTCCCCGGTTGGTATGCCCCTGCGCCTCCCCGGTTGGTATGCCCCTGCGCCTCCCCGGTTGGTATGCCCCTGTGCCTCCCCCGTTGTAGGCCCCTGCGCCTCCCCGGCTGTAGGCCCCTGCGCCTCCCCAGCTGTAGGCCCCTGCGCCTCCCCAGCTGTAGGCCCCTGCGCCTCTCCGGCTGTATGCCCCTGCCTCTCCCTGGTGGTATGCCTCTGCCCTTCCTCATTGAGTCTCTGCCCATCCCCCCATGGTGTCACTGACTGTAGCTGAAAGATGGCTTTAATGATAAAAGATGGAGCTTTCTGAAATATGGTACTGTTGTTGTACATTTTGACATGTAAGCAGTTTATTTATGCAGGTTACTGACAGATCCACTAGAAACCTACAAGGTTACTTTTCCATAAATGCCCAACATTCTGTTTTTAGAGAATGACCTACCTGCCACAGATACAGGTGTATGACGTGTGACGCATTCCTCCGCGAGCGTAGCAATAGTGCAGAAACACGCTGTGAGAAAGATAAAAGAAAACACTTTGAAAACTCAGGGAAGACACAGAAAAGTACTGACATAATTCACATTATTCTAACTACCGAACAAAGCCACTACTCCGTTATCAGACAGAGATTCTAATCCTTTCCCACACTATCCACAACTTAAATGTTTTGGCTGGAGTCAGTTGACTGCATTAAAAATTTAAAAAACATTTTTTAATCCTTTGTTAAAATCTCAATGCTCCACTCCAGAGATGGCTGTATGGCATTTCTTGGAGCAGGTTCCCTGATAGTGACAACAGCGGACCATGCCTGTGTAATGTGTGTTAAAGCGGCCGCCTGAAATCTCCATCAGAAGCCCACTGACAGGGTGACAACACAGGAGCACAACTGGACGCCATGGACAGAACGTTGTCACCCTGTAACAGGAAGTGCCTGAACAAAGACCTTGGTGGCAGGATCACAAGTTATAATTTTTATGAAGCTTGAGGATTAAAAAATACTGAAAAATAGCTTTTCAAATGGCATTAAAGGCTCATTCACTCCAGCAGCATTGGCCAACGCAATTTGCCTTATGTGCTATGGCTTTAGTTCAAACCATCATGCTGCATTGTGGTGTACTGAGAAAAAAAAAAAGCATAGTCAGAAGCCTGTGTGACAACGCAGGAGCACAAATGGGAGACATGGAAAGAGCGTTGTCACCCTATACCAGGAAGTGCCAAGCACAAGGAACTCCATAGCAGGATCACCAGGGATTAGGTTACTCAGAGATGCAGATTTAAAAATATTGAAAATGATTTGTTACAGCATATCTGAAATTTTAGCGGTTGGGTCGAGTTTAGAGAAATACCGAAATAAACAAAGGATAAAAAGAATATTATAATAAATAAAGCTGCCATTATAAACACTGTAGACTCTCATTAGGAACAGAAGAAAAAGTCATCAAAGTTGCCCCCCCGGAAGGATGCGCTCTTTAGCTTCCAGAGATAACGAGCCCGGCTCGGCTCCATCGTGTCGGAAGTTTCCTGCAAAAGATGGTAAACATGCGCAGCGTTTAATTACTGTGAGGTTATGGGGCGTGCTGTTGGAGGCGGCTCAAAGCCGCGCTGAGCCATTTTTCACCGCTAATTTCTCCAAACTAAAGAGCTCTAACAGGCCGCGTTTTGGCTCCTAATCAAACCGGCCCAGATTTCATGGAGGAGATCCCAGAGGAGAGCGCGCTATTGTCTTATCGGCACGCCAACCGGCTTATAACAGAGGAAATTCTCAACACCTTCGTCTCCGACTAATGAAAGTAAGGAACGGTGCCTAATGGGGTCTCTGTTCTGAATTCTACCAGATTTTCCACCTGGGAACTGAATTCATAAAGGAGCGCTCCAACTCAAAGACAAAATAATTCCAATATGTTCAAAGGGAACATGGTTACCTGTAAAAATATTTGTAACGTATGGACTTCACGGTTCCACTGAACCCTAGTGTGCCACATGGGGAGGGAGTGACTAGACTATACACCACCTGCAAACTCTGTCACGTTCTGTCCATGGTGTCCCTGCCTCCTACATTCTCCATCCTTTTTGAATTTGAAGACATGAACTAAAAATCGTGCCTGTCAACCTTAGCTTTCTGCAGCGCATTTTGCCCCCAACCCCCCCCCCCCCCAGCTGTGGTGCCCCTAAGTGCCCTCCAGTCTCCCAAGTTGACCCTGCCCCCTCCAGAGACCCTATGCCCCAAGCTGCCAACAAGCTTCATTCAGAAACCTCATGCCCATATTCGCATGAACCTGGAAAACTGAATGGAAGTATTACATGAGCTGTGACTAGGGGAGGGGGGAAGGGATGGGTTGTTGGTTGAGTGTTGAACTAGAGAGTTGGACTTTGTCAGTTAGATAAATTCCTAGGCCATGAAGGGATAGTGTCACGTTGGCACATCTCAATGTCTGACCTCACAAATTCCAACAGACACATTTCAAAATCTTGTGTAAAGCCTTCTCGGTTGAGGATGTTATACCCCGTTTCCCCGAAAATAAGACCTAGGGTGATTGTTGGTGATAGCTGCAATATAAGCCTGACCCCCCAAATAAGCCCTAGTCCTTGTAGGTCTTATTTTCAGGGTAGGGCTTATTTTCGGGGAAACAGGGTAGAGCTTATTTGGGGGGTAGGGCTTATATTGCAGCCATCACTGACAATCACGCTAGGTCTTATTTTCGGGGAAACAGGGTAGACGCACACAGGGCCAACTCCAGACTAATGGCTTTGGGGGGGAGAGGCAACTCCAGCTTGGTTTTGGAATGGGATGTCCAAGAAGCTCATACAGATGCGATGGTCAGGTGTCTTTTGGCCATATAGTATAAAATAAATCCCCCCCGTGTTGCCCCTCTAAGTTTAGCCATCGATTTGAGGCAAATACCCAAAATTTGGAAGGGTGCCTTCCAACCAACCACAAGGCAAAAGGGTAACCATTGCATTGTGTTACAAAAACAGTACCCTGTGTTAGAATTAGACCAATGTTACTCCTAAAAAAACATTTAATGAGTGCTACATAAAACTTTTCATCCTGATAAACCGTTTCAAGGTCAATTAAACTCACAGAATGAAAAGCCCTTAATTGGTGATTTAATGCTGTCAGAAAACTCGGCAGGAAGATATTCTCCTCCAGCTGGACATCTGGGTCAGCAGATTTCAAACAGCATGGATTCCGAGCGACGCCGGGATGTGGAGCGCCGCCGAGGAAGGGTCGGACCTTGATCAAGATGAAGGAGAGGGCATGTTAACCCAGAAACCTTTGGGGACGAAGGGGCACGTTCATGGGAAATGGTCCAGCGCTACCATGCTATCCTTCACAACAAACACAATTCTTTATAAAAAAAAAAAAAGAAAAGAAAAAAACATTATGGGATTGATGTATTAAAGCTGGAGAGTGCAGTTGTGCATGGAAGCCAATCAGCTTCTAACTTCAGCTTGTTTAATTAATCAATTAATACACAGCTGCACCAGATTTTGCACTCTCCAGTTTTAGTAAATCAACCCCAATGTATCTTATTGCCGACTGCTTAACTGGGAAAATACGTCATAACTTTGACGTTAAATACTGGGGTTATGGCTGCAGCTAGATGCCATAACGCCGGTAATCTCTTTTCCCTTAGGCAATTCTCTTTTAGATATAAGTGATCATTTTTAGAAGCGGTGGGAAAGGTGCCCCCGCCGCTTCTCGGGGCTACATTACCGATCGTTGAGCCCGAGAATCTCCCGGCGCTGGCAGGCTCTTCCCATAGAGATAAGTGATGGCAAGACAGTCACTACTCATCTCTATGCCCTTGGAGGACCAGAGCGACATCATGATGACACTTCCGGTTTCCGGCCATGTAAACATGTTTTTTTTTTTTCTCTTAAAGCAATAAGATAATTTTTTTTTTTTTTCTTTAGCTTTCACTTTTAAGGGTAGAGAGAGATATGGGGTCGTTTAGACCCCAGGATGCTTCATAAAGAGGACCTGTTCCACTGTATTGTTATCGCTAGACATGTGCAATTCATTTTGTTCCGAATTAGTTTTCACAAATTTCGACAAATTAGTTAATTCGGAAATATCCAAATTAACGAAAACCCGGTTAATTAATTTTTCAGAATATTAGAAAATTTGTAAATTCGAAAATTCAGTAAATTCAAAAATCGAAAATAAGAACAAAAATTAAAAAACAAAAATCCGAATTTATTCGAAGTTACAAATTATCTGAAATAACAAATGCCGCATCTAAACGAATGGAACGTAATGGATAAATAATAATATAAATTTTTTTATTATTATTAATTCATTCCGTCCCATTTGTTTAGATGCGACATTTGTTATTTCAGATAATTTGTAACTTCCGATAAATTCGTATTCGTTACATTCACTAACAGACAAATTTGAAAGGAAATTCCAATACCCAGAACTTAATAGTTCGTTGTTATTATTTCAAATTTTCTCTTTCTTATTTTCGGATATTTGAATTTCGGATTTTCGGATTTCCGAATTTTTGAATTTCCGGATTTTCTAATTTTCGAATGTAAGAAGTTGCGAATTTCGATCATAACAAATGACCAAAAAAAACAAAAAACAAATGAGACGAAAATGAACAAATTTTTTGGCAGTGCATGTGTCTAGTTATCGCTAGGGATGTCTACATTTTTTTTCAAAGAGACAGTGTAAAAATGCAAAAAAAGTAACATGAATCAAAAAAAAAATAATAATAATTTTAAAGCGCTCCTCTCCCTGCGTGCTCACGCGCAGTAGTGAACGCATACGTAGGTCATGCATATGCACCCTTTGCAGCTATAAAAGCTTCAACTCTTCTGGGAAGGCTGTACACAAGGTTTAGGAGTGTGTCTATGGGAAGGTTTGACCATTCTTCCAGAAGCGCATTTGTGAGGTCAGGCACTGATGTTGGATGAGAAGGCCTGGCTCTCAGTCTCCGCTCTAATTCATCCCAAAGGCGTCTGGTTGAGGTCAGGACTCTGTGCAGGCCAGTCAAGTTCCTCCATCCCAAACTCGCTCATCCATGTCTTTATGGACCTTGCTTTGTGTACTGGTGCGCAGTCAAGTTCCCTTCACTGGGACTAGGGGACCAAGCCCAACCTCTGAAAAATAACCCCACACCATAATCCCCCCTCCACCCAATGATTTGGACCAGTGCACAAAGCAAGAATTAGAGCGGAGACTGCAAGCCAGGCCTTCTCGACCAACCTCACAAATGCTCTTCTGGAAGAATGGTCAAACATTCCCATAGATACACTCCTAAACCTTGTGGACAGCCTTCCCAGAAGAGCCAAAGCTGTTATAGCTGCAAAGGGTGGGCCAACTCGATATTGACTAAGACTGGGATGCCATTAAAGATCATGTGCGTGTAAAGGCAGGCGTCCTAATACTTTTGGTAATACAGTGTACTTTCCATGGCAGCCGATCCCCGGCCAACCATTACACGTCTGAATGCCGTACGTGAATTTCCTGAACGTGTTGTTAATATACAGAGGTTATTAAAATCCCAGCATAGCGTAGCGATGGAGGAAACCAGAATCTGTAGACGAGCCCAAACACAGGGAGAGACTGACAGCTGGAAAGGTGATGGATACAAATTCTGCCCAAGAGAAAGAACCGCTGAAATCATGGCCTCGGGAAAAACACAAAGCAGATATGTACAACCAGCAAAATCCCAGATAAGGATTACAGACAGAAAGCCAATGGGGAAAAAAAGTTACAAAATGTTCAAAATAACCTGTGCATAATACAAATAATTTAAAGTGTATGTAAAGGGAACTATTTTTCTTTTTAAAAGCCCATTTCTCAGACAAATAACAAATGATCCCTTGCAGTGGGGCTGTGCCTGCGATGCAAGGGTTAAAGCAACCCTCAAAATTTCCACTCACCTACTCCCATTTGCGAGTAGAAAATGATTGCTGGGGAGTGCCGGGCTGCCTCAGAGCTGGGGGTGGGCACCGCCGGCTGGTGAAGTTGAATAGGAGCCATTCTTCCAGCGATCGCCCAGGGGAAGAGAGAGCCGGCCGGATCATCAGAGAGCGGGGAACATCGCTATAACAGCTTTCATTTAAATTGCCCAGCGTTCCCCGCACTCGCCATCACATACAGCCCCGCCTCCTGGCCCGGGTATTTCGAGAGACAGAACACCGGTCCAATGCCGGGACGTGTGACGTATATTAAAGAACCCGGGCCAGGAGGCGGGGCTGTATGTGCCGGTGAGCACGGGGAACACAGTAATTTAAAGCTGTTACAGAGATGTTCCACACTCTCTGATGATCCAGCCGGCAATCCTCTTCCTTTCCTCTCTTCCCCTGCATTGATGGACACAGGCGAGGCTGCATTGATGGACACAGGCGAGGCTGCATTGATGAGCAGTGAGGCTACATTGTTGGGCACAGTTGAAGCTGCATTGTTGGGCACTGGTGAGGCCGCATTGTTGGGCACTGGTGAGGCCGCATTGTTGGGCACTGGTGAGGCCGCATTGATGAGCACTGGTGAGGCTGCCTTGATAGCACTGGTGAGGCTGCCTTGATGAGCACTGGTGAGGCTGCACTGTTGGGCACTGGTGAGGCTGCACTGTTGGGCACTGGTGAGGCTGCATTGTTGGGCACTGGTGAGGCTGCATTGTTGGGCACTGGTGAGGCTGCATTGATGAGCACTGGTGAGGCTGCCTTGATAGCACTGGTGAGGCTGCACTGTTGGGCACTGGTGAGGCTGCACTGTTGGGCACTGGTGAGGCTGCATTGTTGGGCACTGGTGAGACTGCATTGATGAGCACTGGTGAAACTGCATTGATGAGCACTGGTGAGGCTGCATTGATGGGCAATGGTGAGGCTGCATTGTTGGGCACTGGTGAGGCTGCATTGTTGGGCACTGGTGAGACTGCATTGATGAGCACTGGTGAGACTGCATTGATGGGCACTGGTGAGACTGCATTGATGGGCACTGGTGAGACTGCATTGATGGGCACTGGTGAGGCTGCACTGTTGGGCACTGGTGAGGCTGCACTGTTGGGCACGGGTGAGGCTGCATTGACGAGCACTGGTGAGGCTGCATTGACGAGCACTGGTGAGGCTGCATTGACGAGCACTGGTGAGGCTGCATTGACGAGCACTGGTGAGGCTGCATTGACGAGCACTGGTGAGGCTGCATTGACGAGCACTGGTGAGACTGCATTGACGTGCACTGGTGAGACTGCATTGATGTGCACTGGTGAGGCTGCATTGATGGGCACTGGTGAGGCTGCATTGATGGGCACTGATAAAGTTGTTAATATTTATTTTAGTAACTTAATTCTGCATAAAATAATTGTCATTTCATGAGATAATGAGTGTGTGTTTAGGGGCGGAGCAGGGTAGGGGTTGGGCGGGGCAACTGGTGCGAGTAACCCTAAAGGCCTGGCTAGTAGCTCAGGACTTTTGAGTCCTTTGAGCCCTGGGTTAAAGTATAACTAAAGGCAAAACTTTTTTCATGAAGTGAAGTGGAGAGGGATTAGAACACCTGTATGGCTTTTACTGCTATCTGTGCCCCCCCGTTAAGGAAATTCCCCCTCTCTATTTGTCCTGTTTACCATTATCATTGAAAGTGAAAGTAAAGGAAAATCCCAAGTTTTGGGTTGTCCCCAGAAAAGTAATAGAGGGGAATCTTCCGATGAGGACACTGGTTCTGGTGATCTGGAGGTCCCCAAGGAATTCCATTGATTCGCAGGAATTTCTTCTCACTTCCTGTTTGGCTACGGGACAGGAAGTGGAGGGAAATCTCTGCAATGGGACACAGATAGTGAAAAAAAAAAATCTGTTATCGTCCCATACGATAACCCTCCCATACTCTCAAAAATCTTGCCATCTGATGTAAGGGGGTGCTCTGGACATCTGCTTATAATTATTATGAGAATAATACACTTTTACGCCAGTTAAAAAGGAGGGTCGAACACCACTGCGATCATCCACAAGAAACTTTATCGGAGACTGCTCAGACAGAACACCATGGCAGATCCATGTTCTCTCTGAGCAGTGTCCAATAAAGTTTCTTGTGAATGACACCAGCCTTGTGCAACCCTCCTTTTCAGACTTGCATCATCTGCTACAAGAGAGTGAGTGGGCGCCATGCCAGTCTGCAGCTGCCCTTCACAGTTTAAGTCCTAAATTATTACTAAAACCAGTAATAATCGAATGCAGAGACAATTATTTAATATGATAAAGAGAAGATACATTTATATAGTCTCGCAGATATACTGGGCCCTTTGAGAGCAGCCATAATGCTAATGCAGCCCGCAATGAAATTGAGTTTGACACCCCTGGTCTAGGGGAACAATAAAAGCACACTGCATCCTTAGAGCCCTTGCACACTGGGGCGGTTTGCAGGCGCTATTGCGCTAATAATAGCGCCTGCAAACCACCCCGAAAGTGCCGCTACTTTCATTCCAGTGTGCAAACCAAGCCTACACGGTTTAGGAAATATCCCCTATATCTGCATGTGCCAACGTCATCGGCACATGCACACTGAAGCAACGGCTCGCTCATGCCGTTGCTTTAGCTGACATGCCGTTACTGGCGGCTCCCACGCGCATGCGCGGGAGTGACGTCATCTCGGCTCCTGCACACTAGCTCATTATGCCTTTGTCTTGCATGTTTTTTTTTTTTGTGTGTGGGTTTACAACCACTTTAACCCCTTCCCGACCAGCTGCCGCATTTATACTGCGCAGGTTGGCTCCCCTGGGTGAACTGTCGTAGCTGTATATCGGTTCGCCTTTTGACCACTAGGGGGCGGCGCGACGCTGGAGCCGATGCGCGCACGCGACCGCAGGGCACCCCAGATACAGAACGAAGATCTGTCAATGTAAACAAACAGATCTCTGTGCTGTCAGGGGTGAGGAGAGCAATCTGTTGTTCATACTAAGTATGAACAGCGATCGGTCTCCTCACCCAGGCAGTCCCATCCCCCGACAGTTAGAATCACTACACATTTAATTCCTTGATCGTCCCCTACTGTTAACACCTTCCCTGCCAGTGACATTTACACAGTAATCAGTGGATTTTTATAGCACTGATCGTGCCACTGGTCCCAAAAATGGGTCAATAGTGTCAGATTTGTCCTCCATAAAGTTGCAGTCCCGATAAAAATCGCAGATCGCCACCATTACTAGTAAAAAAATAATAATAAAAATGCCATAAATCTTTTCCCTATTTTGTAGACGCTATAACTTTTGCACAAACCAATCAATATACACTTATTGCAATTTTTAATACCAAAAATATGTAGAAGAATACATATCGGCCTAAACTGAGGAAAAAATTAGATTTTTTTTTTTTTAATTTGGGGGATATTTATTATAGCAAAAAGTACAAAATATTGTTTTTTTTCAAAATTGTCGCTCTTTTTTTGTTTATAATGCAAAAAATGTAAAAAAACGCAGAGATGATCAAATACCACCAAAAGAAAGCTATATTTGTGGGGGGGGGAAAAGGTGTCAATTTTCTTTGGGTACAACGTCGCACGACCGCGCGTTAAAGTGACGCAGTGCTATATCGCAAAAAATGCTCTGGTCAATGAGCAGCCAAATCTTCCGGGGCTGAAGTGGTTAAAATAATCACTTTTTTTGCTTTGCAGCCTGAAATGACGACAGACACACTTTCTGTTTTATCCAGCTGTATTTACTAGTACAAATTAAAACATCGAAGTGAAAGATACAAAACCAACATGTCAGGAAAAAAAAAAATCAAAAACAGAATCACTGAGTTGGAAAAAGGATCCCCCCTTGTGTCAGTATTTTGTTGAACCACATTTTGCTTTAATTCCGGCCTTTAGTCTGTTGGGATTTGTCTCTACTAACTTTGCACATCTAGACTTTGCAATATTTGCCGTCTCTTCTTTGCAGAACTGCTCAAGTTCAGTTAAATTTGATGGTGACCATTTGTGGACTGCAGTCTTCAAGTCATTCCACAGATTTTCAATGGGGTTTAAGTCTGGGCTCTGACTAGGCCATGCAAGGACATTCACCTTTTTCTTCTTCTACCACTGTGTGGTCATGTCTGCTGTGTGCTTTGGGTCACTGTCATGTTGGAAGGTAAACCTTCTTCCCATTGACAACTTTCTGGCAGATGGGAAGCAGATTTTCCTCGAGAATTTGATGGTATTTTGCCCCATCCATTTTTCCTTCTATCCTGACAAGTGCTCCAATCCCTGCTACAGAGAAACACCCCCATAACAGGATACCCCCCCCCCATAACAGGATATTACCACCCCCTATGGTGTTATTTGGATGGTGAGATGTATTGGATTTCCCCCAGACATATGGTTTGGTGTTGAGGCCAAATAATTACATTTTAGTCTCATCTGACCACCTTAAATGAACCTCAGAATTCATTCTTTACTGGCAACACTGAAATCTTATTGGCTCCCCAACATGGACCTGTTATTCTCTATGAAACTTCTGAGCCTTCATTATTATTTCTTCATCCTGTTTCTGAATGCGAGGCCATTGGTAGTCAGTTCTTTTTCAAGTTACTTTCTTCACAGAAGAAGTTGCAGCATTAATTCCCTCTCCCTTTGGATAACACGAGCCGTCGTGACATCTGGCCGCCTACTGCACAAAAACACTTCAAATCATTTTTCATTCCAGAAAGAGGAAATGCTCATATGAACCAGACGTATTCCCCGTATGAGCGAGGAAACTCTCACCGCCGCTCGGAATGAAAAGCGGCAGTACGGTGTTCTCACATTCGGAAGGCGCGTACCGTCTGAACAACAATCCTCCGATGAGGAACTCTTTAATAATTTAATGCGCAAAAGTAACATTCTGTGCCGCCTGTTATATTTCTAAATGTGTACATTTTATTCTTGTATCTCAGACAGAAGTCTGCACAAAAAGTTCCCCCAGATCACATTCGGAGAAAATGTTTGTCTTTGGTAAAACTTTGCTGCCTTATGGAAAAGATGCGGCAACTCCCATACTCTCAAAAATCTTGCCATCTGATGTAAGGGGGTGCTCTGGACATCTGCTTATAATTATTATGAGAATAATACACTTCTACACCAGTTAAAAAGGAGGGTCGAACACCACTGCGATCATCCACAAGAAACTTTATCGGAGACTGCTCAGACAGAACACCATGGCAGATCCATGTTCTGTCTGAGCAGTGTCCAATAAAGTTTCTTGTGAATGACACCAGCCTTGTGCAACCCTCCTTTTCAGACTTGCATCATCTGCTACAAGAGAGTGAGTGAGCGCCATGCCAGTCTGCAGCTGCCCTTCACAGTTTAAGTCCTAAGTTATTACTAAAACTAGTAATAATTGAACGCAGAGACAATTATTTAATATGATAAAGAGAAGATACATTTATATAGTCTCACAGATATACTGGGCCCTTTGAGAGCAGCCATAATGCTAATGCAGCCCGCAATGAAATCAACTCTGCTGCCCTGCAGAGGAGTCGTGGTGCCTCATCTGTCCTGCGGATGGGATGCAGCACCTCTGCAACCCTGCGGATGGGATGCGGCACCTCTGCAACCCTGCAGATGGGATGCGGCACCTCTGCAACCCTGCGGATAAGATGCGGCACCTCTGCAACCCTGCGGATGGGATGCGGCACCTCTGCAACCCTGCGGATGGGATGCGGCACCTCTGCAACCCCGCGGATGGGATGCGGCACCTCTGCAACCCTGCGGATGGGATGTGGCACCTCTGCAACCCCGCGGATGGGATGCGGCACCTCTGCAACCCTGCGGATGGGATGATGTACCTTATCCGCTTCGTTGCGTTGTGGCACCTCTGCTGTCCTGTAGATGAGGTGCAGCAATTCTGCAGCCCTGTGGATGAAATGCAGCATCTCTGTCACCTAGAAGATCAAATGTGTGACCACTGTTGTCCCATGAATGAGATAAGGCACCATATTTGCCTTGTGGATAAAATATGGTATCATTGCTGACCTGATGCAGCACTTCTGCGATGCTATGGATGAGATGCAGCACCTTATCTGCCTTGCTGATTAGTTGTGGCACCTTATCTGCCCTGTGAATGGGATGTGGCACCTCTGCAACCCTGCGGATGGGATGCGGCACATCTGCAACCCTGCGGATGGGATGCGGCACCTCTGCAACCCTGCGGATAGGATGTGGCACCTCTGCAACCCCGCGGATGGGATGCGGCACCTCTGCAACCCTGCGGATAGGATGCGGCACCTCTGCAACCCCGCGGATGGGATGCGGCACCTCTGCAACCCTGCGGATGGGATGATGTACCTTATCCGCTTCGTTGCGTTGTGGCACCTCTGCTGTCCGGTAGATGAGGTGCAGCAATTCTGCAGCCCTGTGGATGAAATGCAGCATCTCTGTCACCTAGAAGATCAAATGTGTGACCACTGTTGTCCCATGAATGAGATGAGGCACCATATTTGCCTTGTGGATAAAATATGGTATCACTGCTGACCTGATGCAGCACTTCTGCTATGCTATGGATGAGATGCAGCACCTTATCTGCCTTGCTGATTAGTTGTGGCACCTTATCTGCCCTGTGAATTGGATGTGGCACCTCTGAAACCCTGCGGATCAGATGATGTACCTTATCTGCTTTGTTACATTGTGCCACCTCTGCTGTAGATGAGATGCAGCAATTTTGCAGCCCTATTGATGAACTGTGGCACCACTGCTGCCCTGTGGATATGTGGCACCTTATCTGCCCCGCAGGTAAAATAGGACACCTCTTCTGCCTTGTTGAGTCCTGACACCTCTGCTGTCCTGGGGATGAGATGCAGCAATTCTGCAGCCCTGTGGATGAGATGCAGCATCTCTGTCACCTTGAGGATCAAATGTGCGACCACTGTTGTCCCATGGATGAGATGAGGCACCATATTTGCCTTGTGAATAAAATATGGCATCACTGCTGACCTGATGCAGCACTTCTGCTATGCTATGGATGAGATGCAGCACCTTATCTGCCTTGTTGATTAGTTGTGGCACCTTATCTGCCCTTAGAATGAGATGTGGCAACTTATCTGCCTTTTAAATAAGATATGAAACCACTGCTGTCCTGTGTGCCAGGAGCGTATTGCACTCCTGCTCCATCATAGCTGCTGGTTCCAGCATCCTGGTCTTGGCTGTGGCATTCTCCTTGCCTCTCTGTCCACCTGCAAGGTGATTATTGTGGTGGAGACCAAACCTGAAGCGGATCCAGACTCCCGGAGTCGGGATGACGCGGTGCCTGGACTGATATCGGTGACGTCAGCAGAGAGAGGACTTCTGTCCGCTCTCTGCTAAAAATGGGTCAGAGGAGCCCAAAACTAATTGCACTCCTGTGACCCATAGGAGAAGCCCAGCTAAACGAGCTCAGGCTGGACTTCTCCTTTAAGGGAGAGCTGAAGTGGTTAAATAAATCAGTAAGGCCTCCAGGTTTCTTTTAGGTAATCATGACAGCACCTTAGTGCCAGGGTTGGATATCAGCACTGAGCTCAGGCAGGTCACAGGGCAGTCTGACCCTTCAGCAACGACAGGGAGAGAATACAACTAAATAACAAAAAATAAGCAGCCCTAAGGAGTAAGTCTGCTCTGTTATAACAGTTCAATAATGTATTTGGATTAGAACAAACTCCCAACACTACACTTGTCATACATTTTCCACATATCTAAGCAAACCTCTCCCATGCACGCTCCCCGCGTGACTCTGGAAATCTCCCACACAGGATGAGTAGAACAGCATGGGGGGGACTCCGATGTCAGTCTAAGTGTCTTTACAACCCCACTGATAACGCAGGAAGACTCAGTATGCTGTGAATTATGTAGACGGTGCAAAAATTTTGTGGCGAATGAGAAACGCAGCGTGCGGCGTGAAACTGAAAACTTACCACGACCCAGAGAGATACATAGAGAGGACCTGTCTGGGTGACAACTAATTACATCTCCGGCTCACTCAACTCTGACAACAGCCGACAAGAACGCCCTCAGCATGTTCCTCCTCCGCCGTTCCAAGATGGCTGCTAACAGCAGGACACTTCTACAGCAAGTAGGGAACAACTACAAAGCACATCAAGCCCCATACTGAGGTTTCTGAAGCTTCAGAGATGCAGAAAGTGATAAACCCATTTTTGAATACCTTTAGGTAGCAGATGGAGGAAAATAACCAACTTATGATTGTCAGCAAAGTCTACAGACAAATATGACATTTATCTGAACATAAAACTAATATTAAATAATAATAAATGTAAACCCCATCGCTAACATCTCATATAATCCTAAAATTGTTAAAATAATTTCAAAAGCCATTTTTTTCCCCCTCTGCAGCATGCATTAAAATAATCCCTGGGGATCCTACAAAGATTCCTGTTCAGACACTTCCTGTTATAGGGTGACAACGCTCTGTCCCTATTCCCCAAATGTGCTCCTGTGTTGTCACTCTGTCACATGGGCTTCTGATGGGACCACTTCTACACACATAAGCCAAGCATGGTCCACTTTCGTCACTGATGAAACCTGCCCTGAGAAATGCCATGTGGCCTGGGGTGGATGCAGGGCAAAGTAACAGATTTACTTTACTGACACCCCCCCTCCCCCTTCCTAAGAAAACACATGTAGCATGAAGCCGTACACCACTTCCACAAACCAAAAACCTAACTTTATTATTCCGGCACATTTCCAGGCACTCCATCCAGCTCCCCCCAATGCGTTTCGCCCCAAGGCTTAAAGCGGGGTTCCACCCAAATTTTGAACATCATCTCTATGCATTCTCTTCCTTGCCTAGATGCTGACATGCTGTGTAAAAAAATTTAAATCGCCGTAATTACCTTTTTTTTTTCTAATCTTCTTAGCACTTCCTGGTTTTCCTCCCATGGGAGTAGGTGTGTTTCTAGCCTCTCCAAGACCTCCCACAGTCCCCTGGGAGCTAGTCTCAGGCTTCCCAGCATGCATTGTGCAACAGCGTCATCACAACATCTTGGTGAATGCTGGGAGCACAGCATTCACCGCATCCAGGAAATACATGCTTGTGGGCTTCAAATGCCCACAATGAAGATGGAAACCGTCTTCAGTGAATTTTATAAGTTATTCTTTACAACGAAATCGGACACAGGCGGACTTATTACACAGAACATGTGAGTAGATAATCATGAGAAGAAAAGTTTGTGAATGAACTCCAAAAAAAAAAAAAAAAAACAATAGATAGGTGAACCCCCGCTTTAAAGTTAATCTCAAGGCAAAAAAAACAAAAGCCTCCTATGCAGTGGGGCTGTGCCCGCACTGCATGGGTTAACTGTTTGTCTTTCTCTAGGGGAGAGGAGAAAGGAGATTTACTTACCTAAACCCTCCAATCCTCCCAGCACAAGACCAGGCCGGCACCCCCGTCTTCAGTTGTAGACTGTTCCTCTGTTCCTGCTGTCATCAAGACCAGAGCAGGCTCCATAGACCAGAAGCAGTCCACCGCTGATCCGTAGGGTGCATGGTTTTCCAGTAGAACGAAGGATCAGATGCATAAAAGAGCTCTAAGGCCCAAGTAGGGAGTAAACAAGTCAGCAAGAGCAGCTGGGAAAATAGTATGCAGCAGAGGAAGTCGGGGAACTCACATACACCTGGGGCTTTACCCTGAACAGATTTTCTGTCAGCAGTAATTAAAGGTGAATTCCAGGCAAACAGCTGAAAGAGGAAGTAAACTTCCCTCTAATGTTTGTACCTATAGGTTAGCCTATATTAGGGCTTCCCTATAGGTACTGTAAATATCTCCTAAACTTGCACCGTTTCTTCAGGGCCCTGTGCCATGATCGACGGCTTCGGCCAGTCAAACAGCCGGAGTCTGTGGACCTGGAAGGAAGAAGAGCAAATATGGATATAGCGGGCACAACAAGGGCTTCGTTTGCAGGTAAGTTTTACATAATGTGCTAGTAATACTAGCACATTATGCCTTTATTTTGCAGGTGACAAAAAAAAAAAAAAAAAAAAAGGAAGAGGCGGCAGGGTTTGCTTCCTCACAGATTAATTACATAGAAATGAGCTGTTTTACCTGCCAAAGGATTTGTATTTCTGCCCATCCCGTCCTGAGATTTGCACAGCTGTCAGGAGACTTGATTTTTCTCAGCTGCAAGTTCACTTTCATATAGGTAGTGTCCTTCCCCCAACTTGTGACTGGACAATGAATAGAGAAGCAGCAGACTCGTGTACTAATTTCTCTGTCACTCTGCTCTCTTCTCCTATCTGCATGTGCCTTTTTAGCCCCTGATCTTGGCACAACTGACTGGTGCCCTAAATGATAATTTTGTCTATGGGGATAGCATTAAGGTGAAATTGCCAATTCCTGCTTGCCCACCAGTGGCAGCTGGTGGCTTTTTTTTTGGGGGGGGCGACAAACAACCACACCTACCCCAATCCCCCCTCCAGTTGGTCGGTCGGCGGCACCCCCCCCTACCCCGGCACTTACCCCATCGGTTGCAGGCGGGCTCCTATGGGCGGTGGGAAACGGCTGGGTTGCTGGCTCCTATGGGCAGCGGACAGCGACTCCTAAGTCCTCTCTGCATCACGGCAGCTTCCGCCGTGCGGCTCCTCCTCCTAGGCGTCCAATAGGATCGCCTGTCCTTTCAGCCAATCGGGGTGACCGGTGTCAAAACCCGCTTTCCTGACTGGCCAGGAGGAGGAGGATCAGCGTTACAATAGTGAATATTGATTCTCTGTTGTAACACACCTGGGTGGGCTTGGAGCGCAATCTCCATGACCTGAGCCCACCCTATATTGGCTCTAATCAATGCTTCAAAAAAAAAAAAAAAAAAACCAGCTCCTCTGCATTGGAATCCATGCGCCGGTGTCCTGAAAGGGCCCGGAAGCATGGATAGGGGAGGCGGCTATGGACCGGGGGGGGGGGGGTGCGGCATCCTTAATGGACGGGCCGCCCCTGAGCCCACAGGCTTCCTCCTCTCCATGTGACCGGTATCCCAAAGCCACACCTCCGTTCCTACATTATACAGGAGGACAGCGAGGGCCCACCCACATCGGGGGAGCACTGGAATGCAAAAAAGAGCGCTGTGAACGAGGTGCAAGGTGTGCATTACTGACTTTTGCCATTTCCTTGAGGTGGGGGGGGGGGGGGGGGTTCAATTGTAGATTTACCTGGAATATAATCAATAATTACATTTCCTGATACACACCACTAGAGGGACAACTTCCTTCACTGTGTGCAAAACCCAAAAACCGAAATATGGAACAGCAATTATGTAAAGATACAAAAGCCAAATTCAAAATTACTTTTGTGGAAAGGTTACAATGATAGAATCACGAATTACAGTACAATTTTTGCTTTAGCACTGTATCAGTGTTTACTGGACAGCATCGGCCGTCTCCTTTCATGTCCAGGAAATAATTTCAATGCGACCAATGACAGCTTGTATATAGAAGGAAAGTACCTGAATGCACGGGTTACCAAATTTCCATTTACTACAGTGAGAGCACAATGGTGGGTGATTTATGAACAGCGGCTGTGCGTTGTTACCGCACTTTGCACCTCATTAAGCAACCCAAAATATCACAATAAAAGAATCGGATAGCCAGCGGCCTCATTACATATAATATTTTACATGTTACTTTCAGTACAGCGAGTGCCGCTACCATTTCTTCTTTTTTGTTTAATATTTTTTTTTCTCAAAAAGAAGAAAAATTATTTGAGGCGAGCAGAGATTAATGGCGCCATTAGTGCGAGGAGCCGCGTGGAATCGTTCACACTGAGGCTGACATTTTATCAGAAGTCTATTCGCCTACATTATTTGTTTCGTCTAAATAAAAACACCGCCGATACATTAGCGGTACATAAAAGACGTGGAGGAAAAAATGTCTTTGAATGAACATTTCCCAAAAAATAAATGGCAGCTGGCGAGTTAATTTTCAGCAGCGGCGGCGACGGCGCACAAGTCTACCTGCCGGATCAACAAAACTCACTTCCTCCTCTTCTGCAGGAAAATGAGAAAATACTAATTGGATTTTGGTCAACTTCAGGCTGGGGTTATAGACCACTGAATGGCTAGGGGGCGCTACGTGTATAAACCTCCCATAGAAACGAATGGGCTCAGCAGTGCATACAGTATGTGCAGTAGGAGGTGGATGCAGGCAGGACTTGCTTCTGCCAAAGCTTTGGGGAGCCAGGAAGGGCCATACAGGGAAGAACTCAAAAGGTGGGGCTAGAGGCAAGTATTTTGGTAGATGGTATTTCTAATTTAAAGCACTGATGGTGCCCCCTGTCCAGAAATTTAAAAAATAAAAAATAAATAAAATCTCTCCATGAGACTGCAGCGCTTACAGTAGACTTTTTTTGATCCCAAGGTGGCTTGATGATGTACTCCCCAGGGGGGTCCTTGATGCCATGGATTCACAGGTAGGAAGATGTGTTTTTTAAAAATATTTTATACTTTTTTTTTTTTCTTTTTATATTACTTTTGCATATTTTGCCATCTATATCTTTTTTTTTAAATTTAGTTTAATATTATTTATATTAATTTTAAATATATATATTTTTGTAATATTTTATTTTTCATTTTCAGGTTTCTTTAGTTCAAAAATGTATTCAGTCAAAAAGTTTTTTACAGCAAGAAACAATTCAAAGACAAATAGTTCCACCGTTAAATAAAGTTAAAAGAGGACACGATACAAGAGTCAACGTTAATCATAGTTATACTACAGAAAGGCCACCTGTAATACAATAAGCAGCTACTCACAACAGTAGACTGACCAGAACAGAGAGGAGAGAAGATTCATAACCAAGACCAATTTAACATACAAGATGTGTCTCAAGTAACTTTTGTGTGTTTTGTCAAATATACTGTAACTTCTTACACACACACATTATATATATCTATATCTATATATCTCTCTCTATATATATATATAGATATATCTATATAGATATATATATAGATATATCTATATATATATCTATATAGATATATCTATATAGATATATATAGATATATATAGATATATATATATATATATATTTGTTATATATTGTTTGCTACTTTTATACATTTTTTGTACTACTTTGTGTATTTTGCCACATATATAATTGTATATATTTTAATATTAATTGTTGTATATTTTGCCATAAATATGTAATTTATATGTGTTATATATAATTTAATACCTTTGTGTGTACTTTTCCATGTATATATTATTGTATTTTTATTCATTTTTTTAACTACTTTTGGTGTATTTTGTCATGTTACAACCAAAAACGTAAATGTGTTTTATTGGGATTTTATGTGATGGACCAACACAAAGTGGCACATATTTGTGAAGTGGAAGGAAAATGAAAAATGGTTTACCAAATGTTTTACAAATAAATTTGTGGAAAGTGTGGGGTACATTTGTATTCAGCCCCCGGAGTCAATACTTTGTAGAATCGCCTTTCACTGCAATTACAGCTGCAAGTCTTTTTGGGGATGTCTCTACCAGCTTTGCACATCTAGAGAGGGACATTTTTGCCCATTCTTCTTTGCAAAATAGCTCAAGCTCTGTCAGATTGGATGAAGATGAACAGCAATTTTCAAGTCTTGCCACAGATTCTCAATTGGATTTAGGTCTGGACTGGGCCATTCTAACACATGAATATGCATGCTTTGATCTAAACCAGTGATGGTGAACCTTGGCACCCCAGATGTTTTGGAACTACATTTCCCATGATGCTCAACTACATTGCACAGTGCACGAGCATCATGGGAAATGTAGTTCCAAAACATCTGGGGTGCCAAGGTTCGCCATCACTGATCAAAACCATTCCATTGTAGCTCTGGCTGTATGTTTAGGGTCGTTGTCCTGTTGGAAGGTGAACCTCTGCCCCAGTCTCAAGTCTTTTGCAGACTCGTTAACAGGTTTTCTTCTAAGATTGTCCTGTATTTGGCTCCATCCATCTTCCCATCAACTCTGACCAGCTTCCCTGTCCCTGCTGAAGAGAAGCATCCCCACAACATGATGCTGCCACCACCATGTTTCACGGTGGGGATGGTGTGTTCAGGGTGATGTGCAGTGTTAGTTTTCCGCCACACATAGCTTTTTGCTTTTAGGCTAAAAACTTCAAATTTTGGCCTCATCTGACCAGAGCACCTTCTTCTACATGTTTGCTGTGTCCCCCACATGGCTTCTCACAAACTGCAAACAGGACTTCTTCTGGCTTTCTTTCAACAATAGCTTTCTTCTTGCCACTCTTCCATAAAGGCCAGATTTGTGGAGTGCCAGCGGTTTAGACATTGATGGCTGTGTGGGTAAAGGTGATGGACTGGCCAAGCATGTCTACAGACCTAAACCCTATTGAGCATCTGTGGGACATCCTCAAACGGAAGGTGGAGGAGCGCAAGGTCTCTAACACCCACCAGCTCTGTGATGTCATCATGGAGGAGGGGAAGAGGACTCCAGTGGTAACCTGTGAAGCTCTGGTGATCTCCATGCCAAAGAGGGTTAAGGCAGTGCTGGAAAATAATGGTGGCCACACAAAATATTGACACTTTGGGCCCAATTTGGACATTTTCACTTAGGGGTGTACTCACTATTGTTGTCAGCGGTTTAGACATTAATGGCTGTGTGTTGAGTTATTTTGAAGGGACAGCAAATTTACACTGTTATACAAGCTGTACACTCACTACTTTACATTGTAGCAAAGTGTCATTTCTTCAGTGTTGTCACATGAAAAGATAGAATAAAATATTTACAAAAAGGGGTGTACTCATTATTTTTAATATAGTAATGAGAAGTATAAAAAGGTAAATCGTAAGAGATAAAAGTTTAAAGACAAAATGTATACAGAAAAGTTGCTCAAAAAACATTATAGTCTCCCTTTAGCCTGTGGTCACACTGGGTATGTTTTAAAGTAGTGCGATTTAAAGATTGTTTTCATATTCTAACCTCATGCAGACTTTTTTTAAAGTAAATTTATACAAAAGACTCCTATAAGAGAATTCAGCACCCAAAAGCTATATTTGAGATTTTGAAGGCATCTTTATATTGCATGTTACAGCGAGAGTACCGAGCTTTCCAGACTTAATGACAGTGAGGATGAGATTGCTTGGTATCTCAGTATAAATCAATTTGCCTGGTAATAATCACATTTCTTAAGAGGGAAAAATTTAAATGCAGCTGCTTGTGCCGAACTGTGCAAATACATCATCCGGGGTTTGCATAGCTTCTGTATTACAATATTTATTAAACTCCGGTGGCAGAACAAACCCCAAACACAAGAAAATATTTCATTCATACATACAATATTTTTCCTCCAAGACAGCCCCAGAGGAAAATGCAAAAAAAAAAAAATTCTGTAAAAAATGTTTTAAGCTTTAGGATATTAATGAAAGAAGTGTACTAGAAATGCATTTACCCATGTTTCATTTTTATATCAGGAATACTATATTTTAATTCAGATGCGGAACGGCTGTGGGATGCGGCAGCAGAGAAAAAGTTTTGCTTGGATAAATTTAAAAGGCCAGTCCACACAGGCCGCAACTTCAGCTCTGAGCTAAATTTCCGTCACACCCTAGACCAGTGATGGCGAACCTTGGCACCCCAGATGTTTTAGAACTACATTTCCCATGATGCTCAGCTACACTGCAGAGCGCATGAGCATCATGGGAAATGTAGTTCCAAAACATCTGGGGTGCCAAAGTTCGCCATCACTGCCCTAGACCTTTTGGAAACCAAATTCTGACTCACAGCTTACATCAAGGCTTACGTGTCAAAACACCATGGATCAAGGACATTAAAAAAAAAAATTGAGAAAAAAAACACGGTACTTACAGGCATTTTGTGTTAGGCTGATCCCAAATTCTTTGGGCTCATGGATAAAAAGAAAAATGATAAATGGCAGCCTTTATTGTTGGGTTTCTTACTAATATCATGGTAATCTAGAGCTACAGAAATATCCATGATGAGTGGTGCGCAAAGAGGTTTAAGCACCTTCCCTTATGCCTTGCGTTTTTCCCTTTTGCCGTAAACTTCTCCCCTTTTATCAGGTCCCAAAAAAATGTCAATCTCCTTCCCTCTTGGTTTCGCCCAAGTTTCTCCCATCTTCCTAGTTGAATTCAAGCTCCTCGCCCTCTGCTTTGTCCAGCTCAAGCTTCTGCTCCGATTCTTCCTGATGTCGCTCAAGCTCCTGCTCCTCTGCTTGGTCTTTCTCAATCCCTCCCCTTTAGCTACATCTTACAAAGATTCCTTCCCCTTGGTCCAACTCAAGCTTTTCCCCTTTTGTCTGGGTTCATTCAAGTTTCTCCTCCTTAACCTGGTCCTAATTATGACCAATTCCATTCAAGTTCTGCAACCTTATCCTGGTTACTCAAGTTTCGCCCTCTCTGTCTGTTCTTGCTCATCTCCACCGCTTCTTTACGCATTCCACAAGGGTTCCTCACGCTTTGTCCTTACCAAACCAAGATTCTCCCCCCTTTACCTGGTCCCTTTCAAGCTCTTTTCCCTTTTGTCTGACCCCCAGTATGCCTGGTTTCATTTGAGCTCCTCATCTTCTACCTGGCTCAAGTTCCTCCTTTTTTTTCTGTTCTTACTCGAGCTCCTCGCCTTTTGCCACATCCCACAAGGGTTCATCCCTCTGTCTTAACCAACCCGAGCATCTCCCCTTTTCCCTTGTTCCTCTCAAGCTTCTCCTCTTTTGCCTGGAACCATTTGAGCTCCTCATCTTCTACCGGTTCCTCAAGTTCCTCCTTTCTGTTTTCCAAGCTCCTTCTTTTTTGCCATGTCCCAAAGATTTCCTCCCTCTTTTTCTTATCCAACCGAAGATTCTCTCCCTTTGTGTGGTCCCTCCCAATATATCCATTTTTGCCTTGCTCAAGGATGTCTGGTTTTATTAAAGCTCCTCATCCTATCCCTGGTCACACAAGTTCCTCCTTCTCTGTCTTTTTATTCAAGCTCCTCCCCTTCTGCCACATTCCAAAATGGTTCTTCCGTGTTTGCCTTATCCAACCCAAGATTCTCACTTTTTACTGGTCCCTCTTAAGCTTCTCTCCATTTGCCTTGCCTTACATATGCCTGGTTCTATTTACGCTCCTCGCCCTCTGTCTGGTTGCAAACCAGCTCCTCACCCTCTGTCTGGTCTTAGTTAAGCCACTCCCCTTCTGCCAAGTTCCACAAAAGCTCCTTCACCTTTCCTTGTTCCAAGCATGGTGCCACTAAAGCATATTCCCTTTTGCTTAGCCCTAACTAGGCCTGGCTCTGCCTGGTTCCATCTAAGTTCTTCAACCTCTGCTCGGAGCACACAAGCTTCTCCCACTGTGCCTGGTCCTACCTATGCCAGGTCCCACTCAAAGCCCTCCCCATCTCCTCGGGCCATTCAAAGCTACTCTCATTTGACTAGACAATGTTTTAAATCTATACCATCTCCCTTTTTTCCACCAACATTAATTTTGCATCTCTCCAAGCTATACAAGGCCTTCTTTCATCAGATCTAAGCCCATCACTCTACGCCATCCTCTCACTGACAGACCAAAACATTATTTCTTCCCCAATTCTTTCAAAATGAAGCTTATTAAAAATAACACAATGGCAACACATTACGTTTTTATATCCCAGCATGCTAAAAAAACAAGTACTCCCTAAATAAAAAAGGTAATAACGTGTTATAAAACACAAACATCGTCCTAAAAAGTTCAGAGTTACGAGGCTATAAACCCCTAAATAGTGAGAAATCATTTTAAATCTTAGATTTTGCTGCATATGTATAAAACTTTATTACATCTGCATCCTTAAAAAAGGAAAAATGCCGTATAATGGACGCCAGCCAATTTCCGCACTGTACACTATTAATTTTTACAGCGGCTGTACCCGGCACCTTTATCAACAGTTATTAATGATATCTTCGGCATTTTGTGGCAGGTTGATTGGCCCGACGTCTTATTAACTAATCCATCTTTAATTAAAAACCTGCCAGCGCTTTTGCATTAGAACTTAGAAAAAAAAAAAAAAGTTTATGGATGGTTACCAATTAATTCCGCATTATATAAAATAAATAATTAGGATAACCTTTGATTTCAATTAGGTTTTAATTGCTGGCAGGTCTAAAGTTCCCTGAGATAAGATTGGATTTTTGGCACAATCTTCAAGGCTGCATTGCCCTTTAAACCTCCACATATGTAAACAGCGGTAGCTGACGTTCGAAGGCTAATCGTTATGGAGCACTTTTCTTTTTTTTTTAATAATAGGCAAAGCAGTCTTTATTATTGCTTCATATGTTACAGTTATCGCCCTCTGTATATCAAGATAGCATGTCAACACATAAAGCGAGAGGAAATCCTACAATAGGATTAGGAGATCGAATACGTTGTTGCACATGTTTCTGTAATGTCAAAAAACGTTTGATTTTCAATCAAAACAGAAATCTGCTTATCGTTTGCATTCCCTGGTTCCTTGCCTCCCCCCTCATCTTATCGACGTGCTAATGATTTAAAAAAAAAAAAATTTTCATTTCAAACCTTAATTTTATGAAATCACTGGATCACTGTGCTTCTCTGTGCAGTGCAGGCAGACCATGGATGGTGGGAGGGGCTGGCAGGGTGCTGTACATATGTTGTAGCTTCCTAAAAACATCATGGCACCCTTAATACTTCTCAGTACTTGCATAGGTATTGACCACATGTGATGTTCAGCCTTCAAGATTGAAAGGACTGAAATCCAATGAATGAAAGGGATGGGCCAGAGACAGTCAGGCTGGGGAGGAAAGACTAGATCAGTGTTCTCCAAACTGCAGCCGGATGTGGCCCTTTTCTTGCCTTTACACAGCCACTGGGGCTCTATTTCTCGCACGGATATTAACAATAGGGCCAGTGACACCAACGACGAGGCACTTGTCCTCCCAATTACACCAATGATTCCTTCCACTGATACCAATGATGAGATATTTTTCTTCCCAATTACACCAAAGATGGGGCACTATTCATCCCACTGACACCAATGATGGGGCACTATTCCTCTCACTGACACCAATGATGGGGCACTATTCCTCCCACTAACACCAATGATTCCTCCCAATGACACTAATTATGAGATATTATTCCTCCCACTAACACCAATGATGGGGTATTATTCCTCCCACTGACACCAATGAATGAATCCCCCCACTGACCGCAATGATGGGGCACTATTTCTCGCACGGATATTAACAATAGGGCCAGTGACACCAACGACGAGGCACTTGTCCTCCCAATTACACCAATGATTCCTTCCACTGATACCAATGATTAGATATTTTTCCTCCCAATTACACTAAAGATGGGGCACTATTCATCCCACTGACACCAATGATGGGGCACTATTCCTCCCACTGACACCAATGATTCCTCCCAATGACACTAATTATGAGATATTATTCCTCCCACTAACACCAATGATGGGATACTATTCCTCTCACTGACACCAATAATGGGGTATTATTCCTCCCACTGACACCAATGAATTCTCCCACTGACCGCAATGATGGGGCACTATTTCTCCCACTGACACAAACAATGGGGGACTATTCTTTCCACTGACACCAATGATTTCTCCCACTGACACCAATGATGGGGGACTATTCCTCCCACTGACACCAATGGTTCCTCCCACTGACACACCGATGGGGCACTAGTCTTTCCACTGACACCAATGAAGGGACACTATTCCTCCCACTTACACCAATGATGGGGGACTATCCCTCCCACTGACACCAACGATGGGGCATTGTTACCGACGCCAGGACATTTTCTACTCCTCCTGGCCATAGTCCGGCCCCCATAAAGTCTGAAGGATAGTAAACTGGCCTTTTGTTGAGAAAGTTTGGAGACCCCTGGACTAGATGGTGCTGGACATCCTCCAGTCAGGAAATTAGGTTCTATGTGACTTCTAATGCACATTTGAGAAGCTCGGTGTGCAGTGAAATCAGAGTAAGTCATTTCAGTCCAGGAGGAGCCTGTACAAATGGTGTTCATTTTTAAGGAAACTTATTAAATTGCATCTACTGGAGAAAACTGATGGAATCCGTCTGTCTAGAAAAAGAAAAGATTTTATAGGAAGACGACAATTACAATTGGAAGTCTTTTTAGCGTTCAAAGGGAATTCAAAATGTTGAAGTCAAACAATGCAAAGGTGTCAAAACTCTGGCACTGAACATTTACTCTGTTACCTGAATTCAACTAAAATAGATAAAATAATACAGCCGAGAACCAGGTGTGTTGTTGTCTATTTCAAATTGTTGTTGTCAAATTTCTTTCCTGCAACCGTGGGAGAAATTTGCACGATTCAACGCAGGCAGTGCTGACAGGGGGGTTGGGGTGGCATGGAAAGCCTTACCCATCGGGAGAAATTATCGTCAGCAGCTATAGCAGTTGCTAGCGATAATTGCAAAATAATCTGGCAGGCTGGTTGTACACAAGTTGATCGATCAACTTGGTACATTCATCCTGCCCATTAACGGATCGAAACGGCAGTCGTTCAGCAGGAACCAGCCCGAGGTTCGAACCGTGTATGACCGGCTTTAAATCCATCCTTGCCCGCTACAGTGCTATTCTACCCTAATCTAGCATTATGACGCACGACAGATGTCTTCTTAAGAACCAGGTATACAGTACATTGAGGATTGAAGTAGATCCAAAGGAATTTTTTGCGAAAAAAAATAAAATAATCGTGTGTACTAGGCTTTAGGGAGATTCCGCTTCTCTATTTGTTCTGTTTATCGTTATCACCAAAAGTGAAAGAAAATTCCAAATTTTGGAAATGAGGTGAAATAATTAAATGGGAACACACGTTCTGATGACAACAGGGATTCCCCTCACTTTGGAGGGATTTCCCCACTTCCTGTTTTGGCTATGGGATGGGAAGTGAAGGAAAGTGTTCCCCATGGGGCATAGATAGCAAATAACAGCTACACCCTTTGAGGAAGTCATGTGACCATGACGAAATGCGTCAATGTGGGGCCTAGTGACGTTGTCACGCCCACCTGGAAGGGCTGTGGTTTTCGCTGTACTGGGTTCTGTAGATGCCTATTCTTAACCACTTGCGCCCGCCCTATTGCCAAATGACGGCGGCAAAGTGGTTTGATATTCCTGACCGGACGTCATATGACGTGATCAGGAATATCGAGCCGCTGCGCGCCCCCGGGGGCGCGCATCGCGGCGATCGTTGTTGCGGGGTGTCAGTCTGACACCCTGCAACACTGATCTAGGTAAAGAGTCTCCGACGGAGACTCTTTACCACGTGATCAGCCGTGTCCAATCACGGCTGATCACGATGTAACTAGGAAGAGCCGGTGATCGGCTTTTCCTCACTCGCGTCTGACAGATGCGAGTAGAGGAGAGCCGATCGGCTGCTCTCCTGACAGGGGGGGGGTCTGTGCTGATTGTTTATCAGCACAGCCCCCCCTCGGATCCTACCCAGGACCACCAGGGAAGCCGTCCAGGACCACCAGGGAAGCCATCCACACTGGACCACCAGGTATGCCCCTAGACCCCCAGGGAAATGCCACTGTGTGCCCAGGCAGCTGCCAATCTGTGCCCAGGCAGCTGCCAATCAGTGCCCACTTCAATGCCTACCACTTCCACCAGGGATGCCCATCAGTGCCTCATATCAGTGCCGCGTATCAGTGCCACATATCAGTGCCCATCAGTGCCGCCTATCAGTGCCCAGCAGTGCTGCCTATCAGTGCCGCCTATCAGCGCCACCCTATCAGTGCCCAGCAGTGGCGCCTTTCATTGCCCATCAGTGTCGCCTATCAGTGCCCATCAGTGGCAACCAGTGCCCCCCAGTGCCACCCATCAGTGCCGCCTATCAATGCCCATCAGTGCTGCATATGAGTGCCACCCATCAGTGCCGCATATCAGTGTCCATCGTCAGTGCCCGCTCATTGGTGCCACCTCATCGGTGCCACCGTATCAGTGCCTGTCAGTGCCGCCTTATCAGTGCCCATCAGTGAAAGAGAAAACTTACTTATTTACAATTTTTTTTAACAGAAACAAAAGAAAAACTTTTATTTTTTTCAAAATTTTTGGTCTTTTTTTATTTGTTTAGCAAAAAATAAAAACCGCAGAGGTGATCAAATACCACCAAAAGAAAGCTCTATTTGTGGGAACAAAATGAAAAAAATTTAGTTTGGGTACAGTGATGGATGACCGCGCAATTGTCATTCAAACTACGACAGCACTGAAAGCTGAAAATTGGTGTGGGCAGGAAGGTGTCTTAGTGCCCGGTATTGAAGTGGTTAAGGGGACATTGTACCTGCATTTACCAAGTGTTGGGTGCATGAGCTTTGTGAGTGGGAACTTTTTTATCTACTATTTGTAATAAAGGTTATTTTAGAATGGTAAAACACTAGGTAAGCAAGTCGAGGAGCAAGTGGAAGTGCCTGGAAAAAAACCTGACCAAGCCAAAAGCTGAGAGTTGAAATCACTGGGATTTCAACTCTGGGAAAGCACTTGTGACCTATATTTTTTTTTAGCTAAATGTGTCCACTTTTTAAGGTGAGAGCATTTGTTGAAAGGTGGTGGGATTCACTTCATTTGTACGTCGAAGATTCACAAAATATACACTCACCGGCCACTTTAATAGGTATACCTGTTCAATTGTTTGATATCACAAATTGCTAATCAGCCAATCACATGGCACTCAATGCATTTAGGTATCTAGATGTGGTGAAGACTTGCTGCAGTTCAAATTGAGCATCAGAATGGGGAAGAAAGGGGAATTAAGTGACTTTGAACGTGGCATGGTTGTTGGTGCCAGACGGGCTGGTCTGAGTATTTCAAAAACTGCTGATCTATTGGGATTTTCGTAATAAATAAATAAGTAACCGCGCTCAGGATAAAAAAATATATAGGTCTGCTGCCTCCCCTAATAGGGCTCCCCTAGGGGAACTCTAAATATTGAAAAACCAAACAGAAAAATGGGGTAAGTGGCGCTACCTACTGGTAAACGGTGAAAAAAAAAAAGGGTATGTAAAGGGGTATACAGTGAAAAGAAATAATAAATAATAAAGTAGAAGGGGAAAGGGGGAAGTGAACACCAACAATGCTCAGTGCATAGAGTCCCAACCTCAGATAAAGTGTCAGTGCTACAAATATCTGTACCATATAATTGGGTAGACAATATACAATGTACCCACCCTATAGACCGTGTACCTGGGCTACCGTGCAGGAGATACCCCTTTGATAGCCACAGAGCACAGCCTATGAGTGTGTGGACAAAAATGTGAAAAGCACCAATAGCTATGTGACCAAAGAAGTATGGGACATAATTACACAGTGCAACATAAGTGTAACATATAGTGAATTCCTGGTGGCAATTACTCCAACTGCCACAATAATACAGTGAATAAAATATAAATATATAATGAAACAGTGAAAAAAAACCACATTCAAAAATAACATTCAAAATGTGTAACCATCCTGGTATAAAATGTGCCAGAACTGAGACTGCACTTCAAAGGCATATATAAAGCCGTATGAGATGGAAATAAAGTTCACATAAGGGTGGGCAAATGCCAGTTCATATAATGTGTGTCTGATGTTCCTCAGGTGTATAACAGAGACCAAATGGTGACTTGAGTGCTTGCAGTATCCTCAGGTGACTTTTGTGCTCCCCCTCAAGGGTCCCCACTCACCAAATCCAATCACCCCTGCGGGGCAATGAGCGTGTAGTTGTAGATACTGCGACCAGTCCACCACCGTAGCTGTTAGTGTTGTCCCAGAAGTAGACCTCTGACTACAGGTAGGTTGAGCGTGATCCTTAATGAATGCCTCATGGGAGAAAAAATATATAGACTCCCATAGTGTAGTAAAATTAAGTTCATTTATTAAAAACAGTAAAAAACATCCAAAAAAGCTTTCAGGAAAACAATCTAGAAGACATATATGTAAATCTATGTATACGGCAGACTCCTATGCAGTGGTAGTCCAGCCGCAAACCAAACTCTGAGAGATAAACACGGGTTGGGGACAGCAGCAATCTTCTGCTGCGTTCCATCTACTCAGAAATCCGCAAGTGACGTAGTGTGCGTGGCGCCCTCGTACGCGTTTCGTCAGTGACGGTCACTGAGGACGTCTATGACGAAACGCCTACGACGGCGCCGCGCACGCTACGTCACTTCCGGATTTCTGAGTAGGTGGAACGCAGCAGACAGCTGCTGTCCCCAACCCGTGTATCTCTCAGAGTTTGGTTTGCGGCTGGACTACCGTTGCATAGGAGTCTGCCGTATATATATATTTACATATATGTCTTCTGGATTGTTTTCCTGGAAGCTTTTTTGGATGTTTTTTACTGTTTTTAATAAATGAACTTAATTTTACTACACTATGGGAGTCTATATATTTTTTCTCCCATGAGGCATTCATTAAGGATCACGCTCAATGAATCTGTAGTCAGAGGTCTACTTCTGGAACAACACTAACAGCTACGGTGGTGGACTGGTCGCAGTATCTACAACTACACGCTCATTGCCCCGCAGGGGTGATTGGATTTGGTGAGTGGGGACCCTTGAGGGGGAGCACAAAAGTCACCTGAGGATACTGCAAGCACTCAAGTCACCATTTGGTCTCTGTTATACACCTGAGGAACATCAGACACACATTATATGAACTGGTATTTGCCCACCCTTATGTGAACTTTATTTCCATCTCATACGGCTTTATATATATGCCTTTGAAGAGCAGTCACAGTTCTGGCACTCTGGCACATTTTATACCAGGATATTACACATTTTGAATGTGGTTGTTTTTCACTGGTTCATTGTATATTTATGTTTTATTCACTGTATTATTGTGGCATTTGGAGTAATTGCCACCAAGAATTCACTATATGTTACACTTATGTTGCACTGTGTAATTATGTCCCATACTTCTTTGGTAACATTGCTATTGGTGTTTTTCACATTTTTGTCCACACACTCATAGGCTGTGCTCTGTGGCTATCATAGGGGTATCTCCTGCACGGTAGCCCAGGTACACGGTCTATAGGGTGGGTACATTGTATATTGTCTACCCAGTTATATGGTACAAATATTTGTAGCACTGACACTTTATCTGAGGTTGGGACTCTATGCACTGAGCATTGTTGGGGTTCACTTCCCCCTTCCCCCTTCTACTTTATTATTTATCATTTCTTTTCACTGTATACCCCTTTACATACCCTTTTTTTTCACCGTTTACCAGTAGGTAGTGCCACTTACCCCATTTTTCTGTTTGTTTTTTTACTGGGATTTTCACACACACACAACCATCTCTCGGGTTTAGAGAGAATGGTCCGAAAAAGAGAAAATATCCAGTGAGCGGGAATTGAGTGGATGAAAATGCCTTGCCTAATTTTTAGCAGGGGTTCCCTGAGACCGGAGAACTATTTCAAGGGTTCCTTTGAAAATGTTGAGAAAGGCTGCACTGGATCATCACCTGCTCCTGCCAGAAGAGGTCTATGGGGTCAAAGACATAAATAAAAACCCAGTAGAAGTTTGAATTCTTCCCCACTTTACCAAAAACCAACAGAAGCTAAATTTGGCTGGAGATAGGCTTCAAGAGTTAAGGGAATGTGGGTTTGGACATTTTTAGCTTGCAGAATGGTGGAGGGAGGAGGAAAAAAATCATATTAGGGTGTTGGGAATGTGGCTTTCTGCCTGATCACTTTGCTGGCTGAAAATGCCACCCTATAGACACTGGATTGTCACCTGACCTTGCCAAAAAAAGGTCTGTGGTCACTTTAAGAAGAGTTTCCGGGTTTTGGATGAACAGTCATCTCTCCAGCCCCATCTCCTTAATGTAGAAACATTACGTTTATCCCGGCGCTGAACATTCCCCGGAATGAGAGCCATAAGTTTGCGGTGGAGGCGGCAATGAGCCGGATTATATTGGCACAGCAGTCGTCTTTCTAACTAATGTTGAAATCTAAAATACTCCTCCCGCGACAGAGGTCAGCGACCAAGAGGAACAATATTGAGAAAACTCGCAATCACGAAGTGTCTGCCGCCTCCTAACGTGTCATCTCCGCCAGAGATTTGTAGCGACAGATAGGCAACCGTGCGGCTGGAGCCAAACACTTGTCCTGTGAGCGATGTAGAAAAACACAAAACAAATAACGGCCCAGAATCTCTCCCCCGGGGTCACTCAATATATCAGCCACCAAAGTGAGAAATGTAATGTTCCAAACAAGGCTCATTCTAACTTCTGAGGAAAAAAAAAATATTCTAGAAAAAACACACATTTTGGTAGGAAGTGGATGCAGGTAGACTGCAGGGGTTTAGCACCACAGCAGCGTAACAAAGGATGAAAAAACAAGTCTTTAACAAAATGGCAATTGTTCATGATACAGTGCGTTCGAAAAAAAAAAATTTCATCTAGTCGATTGTGATCTACCTGTCAATCATGACCTCTGACTTCTGCATTAACATACTACCAACCCTTGCCCTCTGCATTACATACTGCTGCCCTCTGAAATCTGTATTAGGGCCCTTTCACACTGGGGCGGTTTGCAGGCGCTATTGCGCTAATAATCGTGCCTGCAAACCGACCCGAAACAGCCGCTGCTGTCTCTCCAGTGTGAAAGCCCCGGGGGCTTTCACACTGGAGCGGTGCGCTAGCAGGACGGGAAAAAAAAGTCCTGCTAGCAGCATCTTCGGAGCGGTGAGGGAGCGGAGTGTGTGTACCGCTCCTTCACCACTCCTGCCCATTGAAATCAATGGGACAGCGCGGCTATACCGCCGGCAAAGCGCCTCTACAGAGGCGCTTTCCGGTGGTTTTTAACCCTTTCTCGGCCGCTAGCGGGGGGGGGGTTAAAACCCCCCCGCTAGCGGCCAAATACCGACGGTAAAGCGCCGCTTACAATAGCGGCGCTTTACCGCCGACGCCGCCCCTGCCCCAGTGTGAAAGGGCCCTTACAGTGGGGAAAATAATTATTTGATCCCCTGTGCAGATTTTGCAAGTTTACCCACTTACAAAGAAATGAAAGGTCTATGATTTTTATTATAGGTGTATTTTAAATGATAGCAACAGAATATCAACCAAAAATTTAGAAAACAAACACGATACAAATGTTATAGATTGAGTTTCAGTTCAGCGAGTAAAATAAATATTTGATCCCCAAGCAAAACATGACTTAGTAGTTGGTGGAGAAACCCTTGTTGGCAAGCAGAGGTCAGACGTTTCTTGTAGTTGGTGACCAGGTTTGCTCACAGCTCAGGAGGGATTTTGGTCCACTTTACAGATCTTCTCCAAATCCTTAAGGTTTCTTGGTTGTCGCTTGGCAACTTGAAGTTTCAGCTCCCTCCATACATTTTCTATAGGATTAAAGTAGAAGTCCAGCCTGAGCTTTTTAGGCTGGGCTTCTCCTCTGGGTCACAGGAGTGCAATTAGTTTTGCACTCCTGTGACCCATTTTCAGCGGAGAGCGGTCGGCATGTCATCCCGACTTCCGAAGTATGGATCCGCCAGCTGCCTTGACTGATGGCAGTCTCAGCGAGCCACTGAGACGGCCGCTCCCCGCCTCTCCACAGCTCAGCGCTCCAATGAGCCTGGAGGAGCAGAAAGGAAAGCTGCTGACTGACAGTCGGGATCTCTCCGCTCGGGGAGGAGTGAGAACCCAGCCATCGGCGGTGTTTGGTGGCTTGGTTCTCAGTGCAGAGGCGGTGGGGGAAAGCTGCATCGGTCTGATGCTACATCCACCAAGGTATGATTAGGCAAAAAAAAAGAAAACCCATACGTCTCTTTTAAGGTCTGGAGACTGGCTAGGCCACTTCATGACCTTCATGACCTTAATGTGCTTTAAAGCCACGCCTTAGTTTTTTTTTTTTTTTTTTTTATTATTTTTATTCAAATTTTGTAAACAATACACAAAATGCAACCCCAACAACCATCCCCTCCTCCCAGAAAGCCACGCCTTTGTTGCCTTGGTTGTATGTTTCGGGTCATTGTCATGCTGCAAGACCCATCCATAACCCATGTTCAGTGTTCTGGCTGTGGGAAGAAGGTTCTCATCCAAGATTTTACAATACGTGGCCCCGTCCATTGGCCCCCTCAATGTGGCAAAGTTGGCCTGTACCTTTAAGCAGAGAAACGGCTCCAAAGCATAATGTTTCCACCTCCATGCTTGACTGTAGGGATGGTGTTGTCAGGGTCATAATCAGCATTTTTCTTCCTCCAAACACGGCGAGTTGAGTTAATGCCAAAGAGCTACATTTTGGTCTCATCTGACCACAGCACTTTCTCCCAATCCTTCTCTGAATCATTTAGATGTTCATTGGCAAACTTCAGATGGTCCTGTACATGTGCCTTCTTGAGGAGGGGGATCTTGCGGGCGCTGCAGGATTTCAATCCATGGCGGCGTATTGTGTTACCAATGGTTTGTTTGGTGACTGTGGTCCCAACTGCCTTGAGATCCTTCACAAGCTCCTTCCGTGTAGTTCTGTGCTGATGCCTTACTTTTCTCATGATCATCCTCACCCCATAAGGCGAAATCTTGCATGAAGCTCCAGACCGAGGACGATTGATGATTATTTTGTATTTCTTCCATTTGCGAATAATCGTTCAAACAGTTGTCTCCTTCTCACCAAGCATCTTGCTGATGGTCTTGTAGCCCATTCCAGCCTTGTGCAGGTCTACAATCTTGTCCCTGATGTCCTTTGACAGCTCTTTGGTCTTATCCATGATGGTGAAGTTTAAATGGAAGAAAGGATTGTATGGACAGGTGTCTTTTATACACACAATGAGTTGTCAATAAGAGCACCTTCTTACATTGACAAAACTAATCTATGTACCACATACTGTAGCCAGTCTGTGGGAGCCAGAATTATTGATGTTTGGTAGGGGATCAAATACTTATTTTACTCACTGAACTGCAACTCAATTTACAACATTTGTATCGTGTTTTTTCTGGATTTTTAGTTGATATTCTGTTTCTATCACTTCAAATACACCTACGACAACAATTGTAGAACCTTCATCTCTTTGTAAGTGGGCAAACTTACAAAATCTGCAGGGGGTCAAATAATTATTTTCGCCACTGTATATTCTACCCCTGCGCTTTGCATTACATACTACTGGCCCCTGCTCTCTGCGTTACACACTACTGACCTGTGCAATAACTACGACTATCGGCTATGTATTTCTGACTCTGCACTACTTAAACCTCAAGCTTGCACTCTACAAGACTTACTACTGACAACTTAACTCTGTGTTCCTGCTACTGACCCTTGCACTATGCGGTAATACTACTGACCCCTACATTCTGCATTACTTACTGCCAATCTGTAAACTCTGTGTCACTAATAGCCTCAAACTCTGAGTTACTTGAAATTGACCTGAAAGCTTCAAAACTATTTTTTTTTACTGGGGCCTATTACACATATAACATAATAGATATAAAGTATGTTTCAATTCTCAATTGTTTCATACGGTCTTATTGAAATTCTGTGTACATTTAGTTGCCATAAATATATATTAATACCTTAGATTCATGCCAGTGATCCACTTCTGCGTTGATTTATTTTATGCCTGTGTCTACAATTCATTCTGCTATCTCAGTATCGCCCTTTGTAGTCACACATTCAGGGAGAGAGCAGAGTGTAAAGCCAGCCATAGATGGCCAAGAGTTAAACCATGTATGGGCAGGCTGATTGTATCCAAGTTGATTGATCATTTTTCAGGAGATTATTGTCAGCAAATTTACTGTGTGTTCTCCTGGTGGGTGGGTGGGGGCACAGGGAGCTGTCCCGGCCTGAGAGAACACAATAGCTCTGCGGGTGGGATTCAGTCAGTGTTGATGGGGAAATAAAGATATTTTTTTCTCTATGGCCTGCTATAGTGATATTCCAAAGTGAAAGAGCACATCCCCGGTACCCCTTTAGGTGAGCATGTTCCTCCCTGCTAGCCATTGGAGACTTTAGCCGTGCCGATCAGCTGTTTTACTGTTCCAGAAGCAGATCTGATAGATGGGCAGCCTGCATAGCTAAAGTATACACCATGTAGTCTCCAGCTCCCTCCCTGGAATACGCACATCTAAAGGGTGTGCCATAGGATGTGTTTTTTCACTTTTGCAAATCAGCAGGAAGCTGATGCATAGTTCCCCCCCCCCCCTTTCCTTGCCCCACCCTTCCTCGGTTGCTTGTTATGATAAACCAGGAATACTAAAAAAAGGAGCAGCTTCAGGTACAGTAATGGACTTCAGATATGTGCCTATTTTCTAATTCAGAAAACAAATACTTCAATAATACTAACACAGTTGTTCCAGTCATTTTTGCTCTTTATTAACCACCTTATTACCCGGCTATAGTAATACAGGAGGTCCCCGAGTTACGAACCTCCGACTTGCGAACGACTCCTACTTACGAACGGGAGGCGGCGTGAAGTTCTGCGCATGCGCGCCCACTTTTTCGACGGCAGGCACATCGGAAAACGACGTCTGCGCATGCGCTGCTACTTGACAGAACATCGGAAAACAACGTCACTGCCGTTCTGCGCATGCGCTTCCGACTTACCCGGCGGCCGCGATGTCCGCTGGGCACCTGAGATTGCCCGTGAACACAGCAGGACCGTGGATCTGGGTGTGTACACACCCAGATCCACAACCTGTCAGGTGAGAGGAGACCGATGGTGTGTTTCCAGCACAAAGGAACGCCGATCGGTCTCCCCGCCTTGCGAGTCCCCTCCCCCTACAGTTAGAAACACTCCCTAGGAAACATAATTAACCCCTAGAGCGCCCCCTAGTGTTAACCCCTTCCCTGCCAGTCACATTTACACAGTAATCAGTGCAATTTTATAGCACTGATCTCTGTTATAAATGTGAGTGGTACCAAAAATATGTCAAAAGTGTCCGATATGTCCGTCGCAATGTCACAGTCACTAAAAATCGCAGATCGCCGCCATGACTAGTAAAAAATAAATAAATAAATAAAAATGCCATAAATCTATCCCATATTTTGTAGACGCTATAACTTTTGCACAAACCAATCAGTATATGCTTATTGCGATTTTTTTTTTACCAAAAATATGTAGAATACATATCGGCCTAAACTGAGGAAAAAATTCATTTTTAAAAGAAAAATTTGGGATATTTATTATAGCAAAAATTAAAAAACATTGTGTTTTTTTCAAAATTGTCGCTCTTCTTTTGTTCATAGCGCAAAAAATAAAAAACGCAGAGGTGATCAAATACCACCAAAAGAAAGCTCTATTTATGGCAGAAAAAACATAAAAATTTCATTTGGGTACAGTGATGCATGGCCCCCATCGTTGGCGTCAATGGAAGAAATTGTGCCCCCATCGTTCGCATCAATGGAAGGAATTGTGCCACATCATTGGCCCCATCGTTGGTTTCAATGGAAGGAATTGTGCCCCCATCGTTGGCGTCAATGGAAGGAATTGTGCCCCCATCGTTTGCGTCAATGGAAGGAATTGTGCCCTATCATTGGCCCCATCGTTGGTTTCAATGGAAGGAATTGTGCCCCCATCGTTGGCGACAATGGAAGGAATTGTGCCCCATCGTTGGTGTCAATGGAAGGAATTGTGCCCCATCGTTGGCGTCAATGGAAGGAATTGGGCCCCATCGTTGGCTTCAATGGAAGGAATTGTGCCCCATCGTTGGCGTCAATGGAAGGAATTGGGCCCCATCGTTGGCTTCAATGGAAGGAATTGGGCCCCATCGTTGGTTTCAATGGAAGGAATTGTGCCCCATCGTTGGCGTCAATGGAAGGAATTGTGCCCCATCGTTGGCGTCAATGGAAAGAATTGTGCCCCATCGTTGGCGTCAATGGAAGGAATTGTGCCCCATCGTTGGCGTCAATGGAAGGAATTGGGCCCCATCGTTGGTTTCAATGGAAGGAATTGGGCCCCATCGTTGGTTTCAATGGAAGGAATTGTGCCCCATCGTTGGCGTCAATGGAAGGAATTGTGCCCCATCGTTGGCGTCAATGGAAGGAATTTGCCCCATCGTTGGCTTCAATGGAAGGAATTGTGCTCCATTGTTGGTTTCAATGGAAAGAATTGTGCCCCATCGTTGGTTTCAATGGAAGGAATTGTGCCCCATCGTTGGTTTCAATGGAAGGAATTGTGCCCCATCGTTGGTTTCAATGGAAGGAATTGTGCCCCATCGTTGGTTTCAATGGAAGGAATTGTGCCCCATCGTTGGTTTCAATGGAGGGAATTGTGCCCCATCGTTGGTTTCAATGGAAGGAATTGTGCCCCATCGTTGGTTTCAATGGAAGGAATTGTGCCCCATCGTTGGTTTCAATGGAAGGAACGGTGTCCCATCTTTGGTGTCAATGGAAGGAACTGTGCCCTTTTGATGGTATCAATGGGAGGAATAGTGCCCCATTGTTGGTGCCAGTGGATGGAATAGTGCTCCAAGGGCCAAGTAAAAGGCAAGCAAAAGGCCGCAGTTTGGAGACCACTGACTTAGATGATCTCACACTTCAGATAGCTATGAGGTCACAGAACAGGAGTGCCTAGGCACAGGAAGTGAACTCTATTTTAGGGTACTGTTTAGGCACAATTATTTTTCAAGATCTTCCTTTTAAGGCAGCAAATCTTTGGCGTCCCGGTCCACTTTAAAACAGCATGATTTTTTTTTTTCCCCTGCCAGACCAGAGTCTTTTTATTACAAATATCTGTAAACTCAGCGCCTGCCAGACCGTGCTCCTCTCCGCTGCGTTTTGCTCCCCGTGTTTATTTATGCCGGATTCTGACAGGCAGTGTGTACAGCGGTTTAATTACCAGAAGCATTCAGCATGTATAATTATCTCTATTTACAGTAATTATTATACAGCGGAATTCCAATCTGCTTGTAGAGTGTATAATACGCAAATTTGTTAGCGGATCTCGTGTCCCCCTCTATTACCACATTAGCCATGTTGATTCTATACTACGCCTCATTTTCCTGCTTGTTTTCATGCTTGCCATTTAACTGACAAGTTATGTAATAATATTTTATTGTAGGACGGGAGGGGGGGGGGATTAATCAGCGTGTACACAGTAATGCAGACATAATGATGCCAACGGAACATGCGAGGTTCCTCTGCATGCGCTCGGTTAAAGAGGCGTCCCAGCAGCGGTGAGTTCTCTAGATGAGGCACAGGTCACACAATTTCAGGGTCGTACGACCTTCCGTTCCCAGATCTTTTACCTTTTTCTGCGTAGAGGATGCGGGGTCCTACAACAGATGTGCATGTCACTGCCTGCATGATGTGGACACTTCCTACTGGCCGTCCAGAGACCGGGTCCTCCCTGCATCCAACAGGGAATGATGTCAGCAAAAAGGGGACCAATCAATTCAGGCTCATCTGTAGTGTTGCACTGTTGGCACCTGGAACCGGAGCCGGCGGTGGGTTGGTCGGTCCCTCATGGAGATAGGAGGAGGTCAGGGCTGCTTTCTGCACCAGTACATGGTGAATACAGGGCACAGTGGTTACACACTTGGGGGGGGGGGGGGCATGACACTTTGGTTCCGCAACAGAATAACCGTTCTCATTTTAACACCATTCAATCCGGAAGACAGAGGACATCTTGTGCCCAAAAAGAGGTACAGTGCCTTGAAAAAGTATTCATACCCCATGAAATTTTCCACATTTTGTCAACCAAAAACATTAATGTATTGTATTGGGATTTTTTGTGATAGACTAACACAAAGTGGCACATAATTGTGAAGTGGAAGGAAAATGATAAATGGTTTTAACAATATTTTACAAATAAATATGTGAAAAGTGTGGGGTACATTTGTATAGCGCCCCCCGGAGTCAATACTTTGTAGAACCACCTTTCGCTGCAATTACAGCTGCAAGTCTTTTGCACATCTAAAGAGGGACATTTTTGCCCATTCTTCTTTGCAAAAAATAGCTCAAGCTCTGTCAGATTGGATGGAGAGCGTCTGTGAACAGCAATTTTCAAGTCTTTCTACAAATTGTCAATTGGATTTAGGTCTGCACTTTGACTGGGCCATTCTAACACATGAATATGCTTTGATCTAAACCATTCCATTGTAGCTCTGGCTGTATGTTTAGGGTCGTTGTCCTGCTGGAAGGTGAACCTCCACCCCAGTCTCAAGTCTTTTGCAGACTAACAGGTTTTCTTCTAAGATTGCCCTGTATTTGGTTCCATCCATCTTCTCATCAACTCTGACCAGCTTCCTTGTCCCTGCTGAAGAAAAGCACAACATGATGCTGCCACCACCATGTTTCACGGTGGGGATGGTGTGTTCAGGGTTATGTGCAGTGTTAGTTTTCTGCCACATAGCATTTTGCTTTTAGGCCAAAAAGTTCAATTTTGGTCTCACCTGACCAGAGCACCTTCTTCCACATGTTTGCTGTGTCCCCCACATGGCTTTTTGCAAACTGCAAAATAGGACATCTCATGGCTTTTTTATTCAACAATGTCTTTCTTCTTGCCACTTTTCCATAAAGGGCAGATTTGTGGAGAGCACGACTAATAGCTGTCCTGTGGACAGATTCTCCCACCTGAGCTGTGGGTCTCTGCAGCTCCTCCAGAGTTACCATGGACCTCTTGGTTGCTTCTCTGATGAATGCTCTCCTTGCCCGGCCTGTCAGTTTAGGTGGACGGCCATGTCTTGGTAGGTTTGCAGTTGTGCCATACTCTTTCCATTTTCGGATGATGGATTGAGCAGTGCTCCGTGAGATGTTCAAAGCTTGGGATTTTTTTTTATAACCCAACCCTGCTTTAAACTTCTCCACAACTTTATCTCTGACCTGTCTGTTGTGTTCCTTGGCCTTCATGGTGCTGTTTGTTCACAAAGATTCTCCAACAAACCTCTAAGGGCTTCACAAAACAGCTGTATTTATACTGAGATTAAATTACACACAGGTGGACTCTATTTACTAATTAGGTGACTTCGGAAGGCAATTGGTTCCACTAGATTTTAGTTAGGGGTATCAGAGTAAAGGGAGCTGAACACAAATGCACCCCACACTTTTCAGATCCGCGTTTGTAAAAAAAATTGTAAACCATTATTTTCCTTTCACTTCACAATTATGTGCCACTTTGTGATGGTCTATCACATAAAATCCCCAATTTTAATTCCATTTTTGGTTGTAACATGGAACATTATAAGGGGTATGAATACTTTTTCAAGGCACTGTACTGCATGGAAAAACTTTGGATAGAAGTTGAACAGAACAGCCTGAGCTGGAAAAAAAAAAAAAAAAAAAGACAAGTTGGTGTTGGGATTTAGAGGCATATTCCACTTTTCATTTTAAACCCATATTCATGGTGTAACACGGAAAATGGTGCCATTCCACAGCCGAACTTTCAATCTTTCCTCCCTTTACCCTACATGAATTGTCGGGCTGTTCATCTCCCTGCAGCATTCTTCAAATGTTTTAATTTGGCATGACGGTACGTGGCTCCACCCACCTGTGTCATCCATTCACAGGATCTGTAAATGGAAAAACTACAAGTCCCATCTGTTTTTTTTTTTTTATTGTGTGCCACTACCCATTGTTCCTGCCTTTTTGCTTACTATATTTTTTTTTTTTCTGAATTACCTTTGAATAAAGATTATATCAGAATAAACCACTGCTAGTTCCCTCTCCTTCCTTTTTTGGAGCCAAGGACAATCTTTTGGGGTCTATCATCCCCCATCCCTTTTCTTTATTTCTGGAATCTTCCTTGTCCTACTAGGGAACTCCACCTTCAACTCGGTGAGTCGGTATACCCGTCACCTGACTTTGACCAGTGAGAAACTTTGGTCATCAGGATCCTGCCTGTTCGATTACCTTCTTTATTATCCCCATATGTTACCACAGTAAAGGGACTTGAAGTTTTCAATGGAGCATTTGTAGTCCATTAGATACAGTGCGGGAAATATTTTTTTTTTTTACCCCCAGCGGATTTTATAAGTTTGGCCACTTACAAAGAAATGAGGGGTCTATAATTGTTATCATCGGTGTATTTTGAATGATAGAGACAAAATATGAACAAAAAATCCAGAAAAACCATGATACAAATGTTATAAATTGAGTTGAAGTTCAGTGAGTAAAATAAGTATTTGATCCCCTACCAACAATAATTTTGGCTCCCACAGACTGGCTACAGTATGTGCCATGTGGTACACAGGTTAGTCCTGTCAATGTAAGATGCTCCTAACGACAACTCGTTATGTTTATAAAAAGACACCTGTCTACAGAATCTCTTTCTTCCATTTAAACCTCACCATCATGGGCAACACCAAAGAACTGTCAAAAGACATCAGGAACAAGACTGTAGACCTGCACAAGGCTGGAATGGGCTACAAGACCATCAGCAAGAAGCTTGGTGAGAAGGAGACAACTGTTAGAGGGATTATTCACAAATGGAAGAACAAGATAACCAAGCAGTCAAGCACGGAGGTGGAAACATTATGCTTTGGGGTCGTTTCTCTGCTAAGGGTAGAGGCCGACTTTGCCACATTTTAGGGGCCAATGGACGGGGTCATGTGTTGTAAAATCTTGAATGAGAACCTTCTTCCCTCAGCCAGAACATTGAAGATGGGTCTTCCAGCATGACAATGACCCAAAACATAACGCTAAGGCAACAAAGAAGTGGTTCAAGAAGAAGAAGCACATTAAGGCCATGGAGTGGCCTAGCCAGTCTCCAGACCTTAATCCCTTTAGAAAACTTATGGAGGGAGCTGAAAGTTCGAGTTGCCAAGCGACAGCCAAGAAACCTTAAGGAGTTAGAGAAGATCTGTAAAGAAGAGGGGACCAAAATCCCTCCTGAGATGTGCAAACCTGGTCACCAACTACAAGAAACGTCTGACCTCTGCGATTGCCAACAAGGGTTTCTCCACTGAGTACCAAGTCATATTTTGCTTGGGAATCAAATACTTATTTTACTGACTGAACTGCAACTCAAATTTATAACATTTGTATCATGTGCTTTCTCTAGATTTTTGGTTGATATTCTGTCTGTATCATTTAACTTCCCTGGCGGTATGATTATTTCGGATTTTAGGTGCTGAAAGCGGTACAATTATTTTGCATGGAAATTTGGCATTTTATATTGTAGGCCTGTAATTCTTAACAATAACACACTTAAATCTGTCCAAACAAGAGTCTAGTAGATATTCCGGGTGTGATGAAGTTTGAAACATAAAAACATAAATTATAATATAATAAATAAATATGAATAATTTAAAAAAATAATAATATAATAAATTTCCTCACAAATCACTATCGCTCAATTCTGCAAGTGTTCTAATTTACTATCGCTGTTTTCTAGCTGGTCTAAAGCCACTTAGACGTAAAGGGACACTTTTTGGTTGCTATGGACAATCTCCAGTTTCCAGGCAGAAAGAACAGTATATATAACATAAAACTGCATGCAGGGCATTGGACAAAGCACTGGGGACAAAGGGGATGTGAAAAAATTTCATACAGTACTGTAATCTGTAAGATTACAGTACTGTATGTGTTATGGTTTTTACATTTTTTTTAATTTGCCGACAGGCTCCGCCCCCGTGCGTCGCGACGCTCACGGGGAACGGAGCCTGGCACAGAGAGGCTTTGGAGGAGGACAGAGCCCACAGACAGCACGGGGGACATCGCAGGATCCCGGGGACAAGGTAAGTAAAGCCGCAACAGGATCCTGCAATGTAATCCCGAGTGTGGCTCGGGGTTACTGCTAATGGGACTGAAATTTAACCCCGAGCCACACTCGGGAAAACCGTCAGGGAGGTTAAAATAGACCTATGATAAAAAAATTATAGACCCGTAATTTATTGGGTCTAAGTGGGCAAACTTACAAAATCTGCAGGGGATCAAATAATTATTTTCCCCATTGTACTTCCTCCAGCTCTATAATCAGAAGCCTTCCTCTGTATGGACCTGGGGTTGGGGGAAAAGTTTGTAGGAGCCCATGCCTTCCATTTATTGAGGGTGCAATGGTTCAATGCAAATAAAAAAATTAAAAAAATACATTAATACTCATTCTTTGCATTAACAAAATGGGTGCAAAAAAGTAGTACATGAAATTCATTTTTTTCTCGCATGTGTATGACTATTAGGTCTTACACAGGGAACATACATTTCAAATAAAAACAAAAACAGAAGAAGATACTAGTATAGAATTGCGATTGATATCACCATCATCATCGATCAACAAATCAAAGATCCTGGAGAACCCTGAGGCTAAGTTTCGGCTTCATCCTGTTCGGGGCATTACATACGACATCAATAGAACGAGAGCTCAGAGCAGCAGCTGATATTTTATTAACAACAGGCTGCTATGAAAACCATCCATTCCATTAAAAATATATATCGGTTTGTCAATTTCTGGTGCGAGAATAAAACAGACAGCGATTTACAGCTAAACAGGCGTAAGTGGTTGAGTAATTCTATGAAACAAAAACGCCGTTCCCTTTCGCCTCGTACTTCTGAGTCTCAGGTTTTGTCCTCCGGCGACTTGACAGGTAGCCGCGCCATCAATAAAACATGCCAATTTTGATTTTCCTCGTGAGATGCGAATGGGCCGTGATGGATTTTCGTTTGGGACGCAGGGTGACGGGAACAGATGTTATTAATGGTCATTAGAGACCGGGGGAGGCAGCCGTCGATGCGATGTGAGGAGGTACAGAGAGGCGGCAGATCTTAAAATGTCATAAATAACTTTTAATTTCTGAAACAGAACTTGCGCCGTCTGCTGCCCGAATCATTTTGCAGTTTCTGGTTTCACATTGCGCATTAATGTCCCACGCCGAGTGATGCTAATGAACTTCTCAAGGTCAATGGCGGTTAACTGGTCGAAGCTTGAAGATCCGGAGGAGAAAGGGAGTCCCAAAAGTGATTACGATCTGAGCGGGGTGTTAATGCGGGAAAGATAAACAATTGGATCGCACAGCGAGCTCCGCGGATTCAACATGAAAGGCGCATTAGCAGCGGCCTGGTCTAAATTAATATAAGTCTCGGTGATGGATGTCTATCTGAAGGACATCGGACACAAATTGGTAGCTCTGATAATTTGGAGATCTTAGACAATGGTTAAATTAAGAGCCTTGTTCCCTTAGTAACAATCCTTTGTACAGAGGAGAATAATGAATGATTGTTAGGAGAATAAAAGAATAAGAAGGAACAGAAAAGCAATTTTACAATTTTGGTTCAGCTGGGACTCAGCCGGAAAGTCTAGCCAAGACCAACAGTTTTAATCCGAATGCTTTAATATGAGGGTTTTTCACAAAAACAGTACTAGATCGGCGCATGGAATTTCTATCTAAAGGGCCAGTCCACCGAAAAATTATACTTTGGTGGATGCTGGCTTAGTTGCCAGTTCTGCACACTTACCGGCTGTGCCCATTATGAGGGGTTCAAACCTTCCCTGCACCGAATTCCCTGGTCTACACACCTGATGTGCCCATTATGAGGGGTTCAAACCTTCCCTGCACCAAATTCCCTGGTCTACACACCTGATGTGCCCATTATGAGGGGTTCAAACCTTCCCTGCACCGAATTCCCTGGTCTACACACCTGATGTGCCCATTATGAGGGGTTCAAACCTTCCCTGCACCGAATTCCCTGGTCTACACACCTGATGTGCCCATTATGAGGGGTTCAAACCTTCCCTGCACCGAATTCCCTGGTCTACACACCTGATGTGCCCATTATGAGGGCCTCCCACTATGGTCAGTCTCCTTCAAAATGATACTTTGTTGGAAGCTGGCTTGGTTGCCAGGCCTGCACACACCAGGGGTTCCTTCCATCCCTGCTCTAAGCTCCCAGGTCTGCACACCTGTACTGCTTTTTATGAGGGGCTCCTACCATCTCTGCTGTGAGTTATTGGCTCTTCATATATGATGAGCCCATTATGAGGGGTTGCCAACATACCTGAAATGCACTTGCTGTGCCCATTATGAAGGGATACCATCATCCCAACTAGATTATTATTTAGTTTACAGTATAGTATGGAGCTTATAACAGAAGGATCTGGAACACACACAAAAAGGTAGATAGGGACACCCAAAACCCCAGGTGTGCAATAAAAGTGTTGTGAATTATGGCAGAGAGATTTCCAACTATTACCAAAATAACATACTGCTGACCTCTGGACTCTGTGTTACTTGTTCCTGACCCCTGCACAGTGCGTTACATACTACTGAACTCCACGTTACTTACTCCTGACCCCTGCACAGTGCGTTACACACTACTGAACTCCACGTTACTTACTCCTGACCCCTGCACTCAGTGTTGCATACCCTGAACTGCACTTTCTGTGTCCATTATGAGGTCTTCTCACCATTCCTGAACTGCACTTTCTGTGTCCATTATGAGAAGCTCCCAACATTCCTGCTAGGATTATATTTATTTTATATTATGGAGAAGGTAACAGGAGAGGCTGGAATATACAAAAAGTGGGTGGGAACACCTAAGGTTTCAAGGTGTGCAGGAACATGTCAGGAATTATGACTGGGAGATCTCGCAAGACATACAAGACTCCGGGGGCTGACTCAGGTCATAAATATCAAACTACAACTAAAATCAACATACTACTGACTTCTGCGATACTTACGCCTGACACTGCACTCTATGATACTTATTCCCAACCCTTGTTGTCTATGATACTTACTCCTGACCTCTAAACTATGCATTACATAGCCCTGACTCCTGCACTCTGCGTTACTTACCTCTGCCCTCTGCATTACATACCTCCGCCCCCCTGCAAAACTTTTTACCCCTGCACTCTGCGGTACTTACCTCTGCCCTCTGCATTACATACCTCTGCCCCCCTGCAAAACTTCTTACCCCTGCACTCTGCATTACCTACCTCTGCAATACATACCCTGTTTCCCCGAAAATAAGACCTAGCGTGATTGTCGGTGATGGCTTCAATATAAGCCCTACCCCCCAAATAAGCCCTACCCTCTTTCCCCCGAAAATAAGCCCTACCCTGAAATAAGACCTACAAGGACTTTAACTAGGGCTTATTTGAGGGGTAGGGCTTATATTGCAGCCATCACCGTCAATCACGCTAGGTCTTATTTTTGGGGAAACAGGGTACCTCCGCCCCCTGCAAAACTTCTTACCCCTGCACTCTGCATTACTTACCTCTGCATTACATACCTCCACCCCCTGCAAAACTTCTTACCCCTGCACTCTGTGTTACTTACTCCTGGCCCCTGAAGTCTGTGTTAAAAACCTCTGACCCCTACGCTCTGGATTACATATTTCTGACCACTGCACTATGGATTACTTATGCCTGACCCTTGCACTCTGCATTTCATACTTCTGGCCTCTATTCTGCATTACTTATTCCTCTCTCTTGAACTCTGCACTCCTGACCCTTAAACTCTGTGCTCAATACGTCTGCATTACTTACGCCTGACCCCTGTACTCAGCATTACTTCTGACCGTTGTTTTACTTACTCCAGACCCCCTGCATTAAATACCCCTGCGCTCTGCGTTACTCACTTCTAACCCCTGTACTCTGTTACATACCTCAGGAGTCTGCATTACATACTCCTGACCCCTTAACTCTGCATTACTTACTCTTGACCCCTGAAGTCTGTGATACATACCTCTGACCCCCGCACTCTGTGGTACTTACTCCTGGCCCCTGCATTTTATACCTTGGACTCCTTTGGGTGACAACTCCTCAGACATGAAAAAAATTGTGAATGAAAATGAGAGGCAAGTTTCTCGCTGAAGCTGAAAATGTAAGATAGTTGTATATTTTTACAGTACATTTGTTTGATATATTTTCAAACCTTGGGGGCTTGCTAGATTATCCTTTAAAAAAAAATTCACGCTGCCCCCTGGTGATCTTTCATCTCTTACATGTTGTTCAGGTAGTTCTCCACCTCTTTAAGGTTGCCTACTGCTGCTTTAAAGTGACTGTCAGAATGTTCGTTCTGTAGCTTTTATGCCATTTCTTTGGCTTCAATGCTTTCAGAGTCTCACACCGACCAGGAAAAAACACAGAAGACTGACAACACTGCTGCGAGGCAGAGGCTTAGTCTTGTTAAACTGCAAAAAGGCTGCAAGTGCGGTTACTGGCAGGATCTCCAGGTAAGAAACGTTGCAACGGATTCACCAAAAACGACTATATATTGTGAGACATTCCCACATTGGTCTTCCGGTTGGGGAGAACGGGGAGTGCGCACTGCTGAGGTCACATGATTGTCACGTCAAGGTAGATGGTACCTCATCCCACTAAAAACACAGCACATGTGCGCCCTCAACCTAAGCCCCCCTTACATCGGTTTTAACTCCCTTCTGCTTAGAGCAAACTGCGCATGCATTGGTCCATCAAGCAATTGTCATAAGACCACTTTCTTCCCCGATGTAACAACAAGGCTACCGATGCGCCCATCAGAGGCTAAAACACACAGGCAAGGGAACTGAAGCGCACATGAAAGAGTGACTCCATTGTAACCTTCAAAGCAGCAGAGCCACCCTCAAGACGGACGGAACTGGAGCTTATGGGAAAACTCAGAGGCAGAATGCATACAAATGGTAGCCTGCAAAAAGAAAGCCCAGAGCAAAACACTAGGACCTCCAGCTCTCTACCCTGTTTCCCCAAAAATAAGACCTAGGGTGATTGTCAGTGATGGCTGCAATATAAGCCCTACCCCCCCAAATAAGCCCTAGTTAATGTCCTTGTAGGTCTTATTTTCAGGGTAGGGCTTATTTTTGGGGAAACAGGGTAGGGCTTATTTGGGGTGGTAGGGCTTATATTGCAGTCATCACCGACAATCACACTAGGTCTTATTTTCGGGAAAACAGGGTAGAACCCTTGTCACCTTCTCCATGCTCGCCTCCAGGACTTCTATCCCAATCCCTATCCCAATTACCCCAATCTGTCAGACTATCTCCTACTCTGTCCACTTTTAGGCGATCCCTGAAAACCCATCTCTTATCCCGCCTTCACCCAACAGCTGTACTTTTATATTCCGCAGCATAAGACACACGTTTCCCCCCCAGAAACATGGGGGGAAAATGCTTCTGCGTCTTATGGAGCAAATATACACCAGGCACCATCCCCCGCCTCCGCCACTGCCTGAAGAGAGGTAGGAGAGCAGAGGACAGACATTCAAAGCCACCGCGAGCGCCGGGCGATCTCCATGCTGGGCCTGACACTGTTGCTGAGACAGAAGACAGAGCATTCGGCACCTCGGGTTGCTCTGTCAGGAGAATGTGATGACATCAGGTAAGGCTGTGTTATGGCAATGGTCAGGCTGCATTTGTTGGCAATGGTCAGGCTGCATTTGTTGGCAATGGTCAGGCTGCATTTCATGGGCACTGGTAAATATTTTAGGATACCATTTGGTTCAGAATATTTTTTTTCTTGTTTTCCTCCTCTAAAACCTAGGTGCGTCTTATGGTCAGGTGCGTCTTATGGAGTGAAAAATACGGTACTTTTATTTTCCTTACAGCTATTACCTCTTGTATCTCTTGACCCTCCTTCCTAGAACGTAAGCTCCAACGAGCAGGGCCCTCTGATTCCTACTGTATTCAATTTTATTTTAACTGTACAGTCTACCCTCATGTTGTAAAGCGCTGCGTAAACTGTTGGCGCTATATAAATCCTGTACAATAATAATATTATATCAAACTTTACTATGAGGGTTTAATAAAACTTTAAAGGGTGTATTTATACAAATTCTGCAGACACATGAACATATACATTCCTTTTGTGCCAATTGGGGCAAAAAACAATTATTAGAATTTTTTTCCAGATCGAATGTGCGAAACCTGGAAATGCTGCATTTTGGCCACCAGAGGGAGCTGACAATGTTAGTAAATAAGTAATTAAAGTGTTACTAAACCCTGCACCCTGCATTCACTATATCTGGTCTCTCACAGTACACAGAACATGGAAATGCAATTTTAGTAAATATAAAATGCTAAATACCTTTTCTCATCAGCAGTATATAGCAGTCTTGTGATCTCTATCAGTGTCTGGTTAAAGCTTGTAGTGTCCTTTGACTGTCCTATGAGGCTGCAGGACCCCTGACCCTCTGTCTGGACAGTGCTGATTGGCCCTATGCTGATCACATTCACCCTCTCAAAAAAAGGAAAAACTCTAGCAATACACACCAAACTGAGCATGTGCAGAGTGACTCCAAGGCTCTGTTCTATCAGGAGATGGATTGGGGACAGTGGAAGAAGGAGAGGATCAGAGAAGACAGGATCAAACAGCCCTTTTACACAATGCAGAGGATTAACCCCTTAGGTTCCACAGTGAGTATAACAAGCATGCTTTACCGCATATACAGACTGATTTTACTGTTGTGGGTTTACTAACACTTTAATTTCCTATGAACATGGGCTCCATCTAGTGGTAATAATTTGGTATTTTCCTGAGAAATAAGAGACAGAAAATAGCTTAATGACATTACATTTTGTCCCCATTCACACATAATGAATTTACATCCAGTTTCAGAGGATGATGAGCTCTACAGATTTTTTTTTTTTAAATATACCCTTATAGTAAGTATATGGCCTTTCATTACAGAGGGCAAAGTATGATAATCAATTATCCTTCAAACAGAAAGGGGCCTCATTCTCGTTAAATTACCCCCCACCTCTGGTGTCCCCATCAGCCTGTTAGACCTTCAGGAAAAAAAGAGTGTCACTTAACGTGTCACCAAACCCACATCAGAAAAAAAGATCAAAAAATGATGTATTACATGCTGTTCAAACTCAGTCACAATGAGATTCATTTTTCTGTATTCTGCAAAAAACCTGGTTGATCCCGCTGCTCTCTATCTCCCCTTTCTGTTCATGTCCCCAATACAGCTAGGGATTTTGCAGTGCAGTGTTGGCAGCTCTGCACATGCTCAGTTTCCAGTGAGTTTCTATGCTGAGCATTTCCTCCCTATCACATCTAAGCAGCCCATGTGACTATAGAGTCACACATGTGGGCGTATACACAGTGGTAAATGACAGCCCACCGCCTCTCTGCTCCTCCATGACCACTAACAAGCTAAAAACAATGGGGGTGGGATATTACATGTAGATTAATGGAGGCTTCACCTCCCTTTTATTCTAAGACACAGGCTGGAGGGGAGTGACACTGGCAGAAATCCACCCACACCATGGCATTGCCAAAAATAATAAAGATTTAATTTCAAATTATATGCCAATTTAAAACAGTTTATTGCTATTATTTATTTTTATTGTGCATTTCAAAGGCTTTTTTTTTTTTTTTGAACATGTGACCAGAGAGAGACTAGAAGCTCCCCCTCCTTATGTTTCCCTGCAGAAAGGCTGCGAGAGAGCTGGGTCATGTGACAGCTGAATATTGATTGGAAAAAGGGTACTTAGATGTTTTACAGTAAAACCTTGGATTGCGATCATAATTCGTTCTGGAAGCATGCTTGTAATCCAAAGCACTTGTATATCAAAGCGAATTTCCCCATAAGAAATAATGGAAACTCAAATGATTCGTTCCACAACCATTTATTCATAGGTCCTTCAGTTTATAGTCCATATAAAAAGATTATAGCGATGTGACCAGGTTGTGTAACCATAAAATGTCCATCCACAAATGGAAGCCTCCACAAGGGGATTAGAAGCAAAATCCAGCAGGAGCTCCAGAGTATAAAAGAGAAGAGAGGAGCCTCTAAGTGTAGCAATCTGGTTATATTTAATGAAGGTACAACATTTAGCAACTCACATGGTTGATGATTAAAAGAAGCACATCTAAGTATGCAGGCATCCGGGATAAAGCTGTCCACATAGACCGTCCTCCGCACCGCCGGCTCTCACCACTGTCAGTCTGCAATCATGACCAGGAAGACTACCCTGCAGTAGAGCGATCTGAAAGCGAGGCTTGAATCGCTCGTGGATCGCAGCGTGGAAGGGATGATGTCAATGGCGGTGCGGAGGACGGTCTATTTTGACAGCTTTACCCCGCATGCCTGCATACTTAGATGTGCCTCTTTTAATCATCAACCATGTGAGTTGCTAAATGTTGTACCTTCATTAACCGCTGTTATCTTACGTCACTTCCTTATTTGGCCACTAGGGGCGCGCGCCCCCTGCTTGCCCACAGAGCCAATGCGAGTGCCCGGCGGTCGCTCGGGGGACACGGAGAACCGGGATCTGTGTGTGTAAACACAGTTTCCGGTTCTCTGAGGGGAAAACAGACAGATCGTCTGTTCATACTGAGTATGAACAGCGATCTGTCATCTCCCCTACACAGTCCCCTCCCCCCTTCAGTTAGAACACACACTAGGGAACACAGTTAACCCCTTGATCGCCCCCGTAGTGTTAACCCCTTCACTGCCAGTGACATTTTTACAGTAATCAGTGCATTTTTATAGCACTGATCGCTGTATTAATGCCAATTGTCCCAAAAATGTGCCAAAATTGTCCGACGTGTCCGCTGTAATGTCGTAGTCCCGATAAAAATCACAGATCATCGCCATTACTAGTAAAAAAAAAAAAAAAATAATAATAATAAAAATGCCATAAAACTATGCCCTATTTTGTAGACGCTATAACTTTTGCGCAAATCAATCAATATATTATATATATATATATATATATATATATATATATATATATATATATATATATATATATAGCAAATTTTTTTTTTTTACCAAAAACAAGTAGACGAATACACAATCGGCCTAAACTGAGAAAAAAAAAGTTTTATTTATATATTTTTGGGGGATATTTATTATAGCAAAAAGTAAAAAATATTGCGTTTTTTTTTTTAAATTGTCGCTTTATTGTATTTATAGCGCAAAAAATAAAAACCACAGAGATGATCAAATACCAGCAAAAGAAAGCTCTATTTGTGGGGAAAAAAAAATGTCAATTTTGTTTGGGTGCAACACTGTACGACCGCGCAATTGTCAGTTAAAGCGACGCAGTGCCGAATCGCAAAAAGTGTTCTGGTCAGGAAGGGGGTAAAATCTTCCGGGGCTGAAGCGGTTAAATGTAACCATATTGCTACACTTAGAGGCGCCTCTCTTCTCTTTTATACTTCGTGACGTGACGCTACTTGTATATCAAGACGTCGCTTGTATATCAAGTCAAAATTTATTTGAAAAATTTTGCTCATCTTGCAAAACGCTCTCAAACCAAGTTACTCTCAAATCAAGGTTTTACTGTATTTTAATTAAAATAATTACAGTTCCGTCATCCATATACAGAAATAGAAGGGGCAATGTAAATTGTACAGTGTGTGTGTTTAGTATCACTTTAACTAAACCCCGGAGCCTCTGAGTGAGATGAACTGACCTCAGAGAAAATCAAAGCGGTTTCTCATCTCTGAGCTGCGGCGCAGGCTGTTCCGCCGGCGTTCCGGAGATCGGAACAAACAGCAGGTGTTTCTATATTAAAATCAAACTGTTACACCAAATTTATTCTGTATCTTAACACATCTAATAGACTAAAAAAAAAAAAAAAAAAACGGCGGCACGTTGGGCCAGACTTTCATTTGACATTTCGTAATGGTCAAGTATAAAATGAGACTCTGGAAGGTGAACAGGTTGTCGCTGCGCCCCCACGCGCGGCTCGCATTGAACGGCGGACGGGTTGCTGCGCGGCTCCGTATCACAGAGAAGGGACAGATGGATAAAACTGTTAGAGGCGACAACTGTCTCAAACTAATCAACGACAACCAGTCAGATGACAATCTGGGCTGGGGGATGACAGTTGGCGAAGGAAAGTCTGATTCCGATCGGTTACAATGACTCGTCTGCGGCACTTATTATACATCAGGCCCAAAGTTATCATGTATCACAACAGCAGATGGTCACATTTTTAACGCCGGAAGACCTACAACGTTACAACTTTTATAGGAGAAATGTTGTAAGCGATACTTAAAAGTGGTTGTAAACCCTTTACAACCACTTTATACTACAGGCAAGCCTATAATTACCTGTAGCTACTACACTGGATATCTCCTAAACCTGCACGGGTGGAGATATCCCTGTATTTGCATGGGCCGACGTCAACGGCACATGCGCACTTAAGCAAATGGAAGCAATGGCACGTACGTGCTGTTGCTTCAGTTTGTACTGTGCCGTTACCGGCGGCTCCCACACGCATGCGCGGGAGTGACGTCATCGCGGCAGCGGCCAACCAATACCCGGAAGTAACCCCCCAGAGAGATGTCGGCCGTGCGGTGAACGAGGACCGCTGCGAAGGGTTAGAACTGAGGTAAGTAATTCATAATGAGCTAGTATACTATGCATACTAGCTCATTATGCCTTTGTCTTGCAAGTTGTTTTGTTTTTTTTTCTTTTTGCAATTTTTTAAAAGGGTTTACAACCACTTTAAAAGTGGTTGTAAACACTTTCAATAATATACCCGGTGAAGTGACTGGCCTCAGGCCATACACAGAGATGAGACAAATCCTCCTATATAAGATGTATCTGTTTATCTGCATTCTTCTCTACATCTGTTCAAAGTTCAGAATTTATAAAGCTCGTCTGAACTCTCAGAAAACAGGAGGCGGAGAGCTGAAGTCACACACTGCAGAGCTCAGTGAGGAGAGCTCTGACAGCTGATTGGAGGGAAGGGATGCACCCCCTTCACACAGTACACAGGAACAGAGCTGAGGCTGTCGATCACAGGCTGTGTGCTGGAGATTCCTCTCCTGTCACCTTTTGACCTCTTGGTGTCAGGAAAATTTGTCAGAAGTGACTCATGCTAATAGCAGAGGAGGGAGGCAGCAGACAGAAATGACACTTAGTCCTCCTAATTGAGACAAGTACACACTATAGAGGGATATGCTTTGTTCATATTTCATGTCTGAGGTTTATAACCATTTGCCGACCGCCCTATAGCAAATTTACTGCTACAAGGCAGCCGCTGTGCACAGAATCACTTACATATACATGATCCTACACTTCCGGTTAGGGGACGCGAATGCGCTCCACCGGCGGCTCAATCCCACTATGATTACACACAGCAGGTACCACGGACTCTATGTTCACCAGCACCTGCGGATCATCAGCCACAGAGACAGACTATGCACACAAGGCAGATCGCCGTTCTGACAGGAGGAAAGGCATGTATCCTGTGTCTCTGCAAAGCAGGGACTAGGATCCATGCCTTCCCCTTCCCCCCTAGTATAAGCAGCTCCCACAGTTTAGAAAAACACTGGTCAGGCACAAAGTTAACCCTTTGATTGCCCCTGAGGTTTAACCCCTTTCCAGGCAGTGTCATTAGTACAGTGACAGTGCATATTTTTTAGCACTGATCGCTGTATTCGTGTCACTGGTCCCCAAAAAGTGTCAAAAAGTGTAAGTTAATGTCCGAAGGTTCACCGCATATCGCAGTCCTGATATAAGTCGCTGATCGTTGCCATTACTAGTATATAAAAAAGAAAAAAAAATATCCCATAGTTTGTAGATACTATCACTTTTGAACAAACCAATCAATAAACTCTAATGCCGCGTACACACGACCGTTTTGCCGTCGGAATAAACTCCAAAGGTTTCTCCGACGGAACTCTGGCGGAATTCGGCTCAAGCTGTCTTGCCTACACACGGACACACCAAAGTCCGACCGTCCAGAACGCGGTGACGTACAACGCGTACGACGGTACTAGAAAACGGAAGTTCAATAGCCAGTAGCCAATAGCTTCCGTCTCGTACTTGCTTCAGAGCATGCGTCGTTTTTGGTCCATCGGAACAGCATACGGACGAGCGGTTTTCCCGAATTGGTTCCGTCGGAAATATTTAGAACATGTTCCATTTCTAGGTCCTTCAGAATTTTCGAGAAAAAAAAAAAAAAAGTCAGATGAATCCTACACACAATCGGAATAGACGATGAAAAGCTTCCGTCTGACTTTTTCTGTCGGACATTCCGCTCGTGTGTACGCGGCATTATTGGGATTTTTTTTTACCAAAAATATGTAGCAGAATACATATAGGCCTAAATTGATGAAGAAATTAGATTTCTTTCAATTTTTTTTTTTATTGGATAGGTTTTAAAGCAGAAAGTAAAAAAATTGTTTATAGTACAAAAAATAAAAATGGTGGTGATCAAATACCACTAAAAGAAAGCTCTGTTTGTGGGGAAAAAAAAAAAAAAGGACGTCAATTTTATTTGGGTACAGCGTCGCACGACCGCGCAATTGTCAGTTAAAATAACACAGTGCCGTATCGCAAAAAATGGCCCGGGGGGGGGGGGGGGGGGGTAAATCTTCTGGAGGTCAAGTGGTTAAAGGGGAACTTTGTTAGATCTACCGTACCATTCATAAAGCCCAACACCAGCTAAAAGGTTTCCATTTATTTTATCTATAGCACAGGATGGGTAAAGCCTCTGTTAAGATTTTATTGTCATCTATGTCACCAATGGGGAGAATTCCCCTCACTTCCTGTCAGGGCGTTTTTTCCAGGCAGCAATACAAATCTGACAGAGGATATAAAAAGTTGAGAACGGAGTTCCACTTTAAGGTCCCCTTTCACACTACAGTGCTGTGTTATCCCATACGTTAATGTGGAACAATAAAACCAATAAAGCCAATAAAACAAATTTTCTTTCTTCTTGCTCCCCCCCACCTCTCTCACAATTAGATAAAAGTTTTTTTTAAAAGCGTTTGACCTTTTTTTGTGAAAATGCAGTAGCCAAACCCACCCCCGCTCCACGACTTCCGAGATGGAATCATCAATCACCCTAGGAGACATATTGATTGTTGGGTGCACCACGGGACTCTGCGGGTGTGCAGGTTTCCGGGACCCTGCGGCACATCAGTGCATGCGCGCAAACGTTAAAGGGAACCCGTGCTGGCACAGATGTACCCGTAGGTCTTCACCGAGTCCGAAAGACCTGGCAGAGCCTTTCAGCACATCTGTGCCTGCAGAAGGCACTCCAAGATGGCGGGACAGGGCAATCATTTCAGGGGACTGAAGTTCCTCTTTAGGGACCATTTACACTTGCGATGGTGGTGGTGGTGGTGGTGGGGGGGGTCTGTGTGGGGATGGGGATGGGGTGGTCAAAAATATAGCTGCGTTTTTAGTGCCCCATCCACCCCAACTTCTCCCTAGTAGAAGCAAAACCAGCAGACAGGGATGTTCACATGCCCAGATCGTGATGTTGCGTTTCTCAGCTGTAGCAAAAATGACCCCCCCAATCACATGTGGCAGGCAATACCACCACTGAATGTGACCCATTTAAACAAATTGGGATGTGCCGCCAACCGCAGGCAATGCATGTAGCTGGTGTGGCATTTACGGAGTTAAAACAGGCAGTGACGAGGCATCAAATCACCACCTGTCAAGCGCCTCTGACAAGTGTTTCCTGAACAGGGATCGCTTTTCAGAGGCGCAGCAAAAGATTGCCCCAAGTCGTAACTTAGCTAGAACGTGTTGGGTTAAAGCACAGGCACAAAAAGACTAGGGTCAGGGATTGCGGATTTTTCTTTATTTCCAAAAAATTGCAAAATTAAAAAAAAAAAAAAAAATGATGAGAACACTCTTGGGGAATCTAGTTTTCACAAAGGTGATTTTGAGGGTGCTTTTTGATAAATTTTTTCCAAAGTATGATAATTTTTATTTTTTCTGAATTGTTGGTCTTTTTTCCTTTATATGGTAAAAAAAAAATAAAATAAAATAAAAACAAAAACAAAAAAAAGCAGTGGTGATTAAATACAAGAAAGCTTAAAAAAATTATATAAAATTAATTTGGGCACAGTGTTCCATAACAGAGTAATTGTCAGTCAAACTATCAACGCACTGAAAACTGGCCTAGTAATGAAGAGCTGGTCCTGGGGTGGATACATATATTCCTCAATAGCCTCAAAGGATGCGTGATCCAAATACCTTTGTAAACCTTTGTATATTGCAACACAGCATGAAGTTTTTCAATTCTGTAGAACAGGGGTCCCCAACCCCTGGGCGGCGGACCGGTGATGGTCCGCGGCCTGTTAATGACCAGGCTGCACAGCGGGAGGTGAGCGGCGACCGCGTTCCACACAGGGCCATTACAGACTGGCGATCGCTGATCACCACCTGCAGTGCGGCCATGCCCGTGTATCCTCTCCCGGCTCCTCCCATCAGCGGGGCAGAGGGCGGGAGGAGCTGCAGATTGAAATGAAGAGCTCCTCCTGCCCTGCTGATAGGATGACATCGTCGAACAGGTGGGGGAGTCGGGAAAGGAGACACGGACTGAGCACAGCCTCTGCCTTGCCAAGGGTAGTAGTCCTAAGCAGGGGAGGCAGAGATTAGAATGGGGAGAGGGGAAAGGGGGGGGGCATATAGTAGGGGCACTGTGGTGGAGGAGGCTGTGATTGCTAGAGGTAATGTAATAGAAAGGGGACTGCACTGTAATTATTACCCTTTACGGTGCAGTCCCCTTTTACATCACAGCCCCCTTTCAGTCCCCTTTACATTACAGTGTCCCCTTTACAGAACAGTCCTCATTACATTAATGTGGTTAAGGGAGGCTGTGATGTGAAGGGGAACTGAGCACACCGATATAAAGGGAGGACTGTGCTGTAAAGGGGGGTTGTGGTGTAAAGGGGGGCTGAGGACAAACTCTGAATATCCCATCCTTCAAACCCCCCCCCCCCCACACACACACACACACACACACACACACATAATTGGCTGCCATGAAACCAGTCCCTAGTGCCAAAAAGGTTAGGGACTGCTGCTGTAGAACACGGAGAGGTTAATTTAAACTGGGCTGTACATAGCCTGGGCAGAGAGCAAACCTGTGGGAGGCCCCACTCACTACGGAAAACTACAGGAAGGGGCGGAGACCAGACCAGTTCACCCGTAACAAGGAGAGTGAGAAGCAGCAACCGGTCCTCATTACTAGAAGCTCCTACACAGAGGCAAAGTTTGCACAGATCAGGAAGAACAACACAAAGCACACCAAGATTTGCAATGCCTAGAGTTCCGCTTTAACCCTTTTCCTAGTATATTCTCTTACTTTTATCTCATACACGACCTAATCATCACCAGAGAAGCTCGGACTAATTACATCACCAGCACAAGTCAAGCCACTCGATCATTTTTAGGCTGGTCAGAGGTCAATGATTGGACTTCTGTAGACCACATATGGTGCGGAAAGACGCAAAGCAATGAGACATGACTGCGCGTTTTTCCTGACCGATGGAAGGTATCTGGCTTCAAAGCAATATCCATTTCCCCCGGCCAGCCTCTTGTACGAGGCGACTCCGGTTGTTATCTCGTTAGAATTTCTCTGCCTCATGCTGAGAAGCCATTACTCTGCCGTTTGAAGTCGCAGCCACCAGGCAATGTCTCCGAGCGTGCTAACCGCCAACCTCTTCCCAGTCGCTGCTCTGCTCTCCCCACTCATTGCGCTGTGATGAAGTCCATAAATACATTTCTTTTACAATTTCCAAAGCCATCAAAGCCAATTTCACAGACTCCGTCCTTCTATAAAAGTCACCGAGGAAAAAAAAAAAAAAAAAAAAAAAAATCGGACGGCGGCAAAAGTTTGCCAACACATTTTCTATACTTTGTGAGCTTTCCCGATGCTGGGAATTTTAGGTGTATTATTTTTAACCCATTCAAACCAGAGACCATCCAGATCATTACCAGAGATCTTCAGCCCTGATGATGCGTTTATGATGATATCCTATCCTCGCCTTCCTTCCTGCCTGATTACATGACTGCTGTGATTGGTAGTCACAGTGGTCACATGAATGGGAGCCAGTCCTGCTCATTATTAGAGACCGAGAGCTATCTGTGACAGCTTAGTCACTGTGGCGGGCGTGTGCAGTGAGTATGCTTTCAGCACAAAAACCTTGGCTGCCCATAGACTAGGGCTGGGGAAAAAAATCGATTTAAATCTTGAATCGAGTTGAGAGGTCAAATCGATTTAAAATGTAAGCAAATAGATTTTTTTAGATTTTTTTTTTTCACCGCGCTGTTAGGTGAGGCCGCGGCTTCAGCCTAGTCCACAAGGTCGGACGCCGCGGCCTCGCCTAAAAACTCCCCCCGCAGCTCTTCAGGACCGCAGTGTCCAAAAAAAAAAACTCAATTCGAATCGTGAATCGAGTTTTTTTAAAGAATATCGCTGATTTTTTTTTTTTTTTGTTTTTTTTGTGGAAAATCTCCCAGCCCTACCATAGACACATATGTATGGCGTATGGGTGCTAAAGGTAGAAGTTCACCCTAATACTAAAATTTCTGAATCTACTGGCATCCACAATCTAAGACTAACCGATCTAGCCCTGTGAAGAATAAATCATTATGCATACCTTTTCTGAAGCCGATCCGGGCCCATGCTGAGCGGTCAGTGTAGGCGGGTGCAGAGGACACAGCTGACAACGGAAGCCCCACAGTAACTCTAGGGGTGACGTCACTTCCCATTCATTTCCCAGCCGTTGTTGGCTGTGTCCTCTGCAGAGCTTCGCTGCTGGAGACCGGACCACATTGGCTTCAGAAAAGGTATGTATAGCGATTTCTTCTTTACAGGGCTAGATAGGTTAGTCTTCGATTGTGGATGCCTGTAGATTTAATGATTTCAGTATTAGGGTGAACTTTAAAGTCCACCCTCTCTACCACTGTTGGCAAGAGAAAGCCCAACCTTGGGCAAAAAAACCCCCAAAGTTTTCCCATGCAGTGGAACGGGTCAACTGCTCGTTTTGTCCAGGGGTGAGGGGTAAACTCTCTACGCTCCCTCCCTTCTCACTGGGCAGATTGATAGGCTCCCAATGCTGTCAATCAGAATCTGTGACAAGGGGGCGGGGCTGAGCCGCTCTGTCTGTGTCTATAGATGCAGACAGGGTGGCTCGGTAGTGAGCATGCACAAGTGTCCTCATAGAAAGACATAGAAAGAGGAGGAGCCAGGAGCACCGACGGGGAACCCAAGAGGAGGATTAATGCTGCTCTGTGCAAAACAATTACACAGAGCAGGTAATTATGTTTTTATTTTAATAAATAAAAAAAAAAAAAAAAAGATCTAACCTTTAGTATCACTCTAATGCCGCGTACACACGATCGGATTTTCCGACAGGAAATACTGGATGTGAGCTTGTTGTCGGAAAATCCGTCCGCGTGTATGCTCCATCGGACATTTGCTGTCGGACTTTCCGCCAACAAATGTTGGCTAGCAGGTTCTCAAATTTTTCGCCAACAAAACTTTGTTGTCGGACTTTCAGATCGTGTGTACACAAGTCCGTCGCACAAAAGTTCACGCATGCTCAGAAGCAGAAGCGGTCGGTCTTGTAAACTAGTGTTTGTAATGGAGAATTAACATTCGTGACGTGGCAAATTATGAAATCTCCAAATGCAGCGCACAATTCTCTTCTTCTTTAATGGGATAATAATGAAGCTGCTTTGCTGGTGATACTGATGGAGTTATTGCAAACAAATTTTCAAAGGCTTTTTTTTTTTTTTTTACCAAGTGATATCAAGAATAATAATAATGCAAAATAAAAAAAACGCAAAAAGAAAAAGCGCGGATCAACACTCACCAAACTTCTACTAACATGAAATTAGCAGAAGGAGCCCAAAGGGTGGCGCTAAAGGGCTGAAAAACCACGTAGTACGTCTAGTACGACGCTACGTTCGTAATTGTTGGCCAAAATTTTGTGACCATGTGTATGCAAGACAATTTGGAGCCAACAACCTTCGAACAAAATTCCACGGTTTTGTTGGCGGAAAGTCCGATCGTGTGTACAGGGCATAAGAGTGGAAGTGTAAACGTTCCCAAGCGTCACCCCCATCTCGTTAGTGTCTTAAAGTGTCTCTACGGGAAAAAAAATCTGGATAAATGCTCTGCAGTTTACTCTTCTGGCTCATCGCCTTCAGATCCTCTCTCCGCCCCATCGCCACACTGTGAATACGATCGCTTCTTCCTACCATCCTCATTACAGTCCCTGAAGGCTCCCACTGCCTGCAACCCTTCCAGATAAGAGTGATTTAAGACTAACACGGGTTAAATCTTCCTTTCACAGTTGGTAGTATTCAGTATAGTGAGGGGGGGGGGGGCACACCAAGCAAAATAATTGCTCCCGCAGGGAACGATCGCAGGTTGCTTGTATTTGCAACTGAATACGGCAAGGAGCGGACTCGGCTTCCCCCCCCGAACGCAGACACGTCCGCCGTTTCCTGTCGCTGCAGGACCTCGCTGTGCCTATTCTCTTTCGCATGGCGATTATTCAACAGATGTTGCCTTGTCCTGAGGGGACCTTTTATTTTTCAACAATGATTTTTGGCCAAAGTACTTTTTTTTTTTTTTTTTTTTACAGGATTTAAATATGTTGTTTTTTTTTGTTTTTTTTTCCCCTCCTATTTCCCATCTTAAATATTAAGCAATTAAAAAAACAGCATGTGCCTTGAAGGTTATTTTATCCCATCTCACCTGAATGTTTTACTTAAAAAGGGAAAAAAAAAAGCAGATGAGGGGTCAGGGATGAAAACCTTCTATTTGCGTATTGCTCAGTTTATGGCAAACTGGTCTGTCCTGGTTTGCAATGTACCGGAAGATTGGAATAATTGAAAAGATACATGCAGGAAAAGTGAGGAACATGCAGTACAGATCAGGCTTGCTGTAGGGCAGACATGTCAAAATGGTGATTTTTTTTTTGGTGGGTTTGGGCTCTTCGCTTTCCTCGATGCCACTGGCCGGTTCAGTAGGTTAAATCTGAACTCCAGGATATGTAAATATTGTCCATTCATCATGTGTATTCTTTTTGAATTGTTCTTTGTGCATTTCTTCCAGATCTCTGCAGTAATCCAGTGTTAAAGCGGAGTTCCACCCAAAAAAGTGGAACTTCCGCTCATTTGTCTCCTCTTCCCCTCCGGTGCCACGGTTGGCACCTTTCGGGGGGGAGGGGGGACAGGATACCGGCCTTTGACTGGTACGAGCAGGGCCCTCTGATCCCTCCTGTATTGATTTCTATTGCAAGTGTACTGTCTGCCCCATGTTTGCGCAAACTGTTGGCGCTATATAAATCCTATATAAGAATAATAATAATATCCTGTTCCCACTTCTAGGAGTCCGGGTCGCGGCCCATGATGTCACCGCGGGACTCCCTCCTCCTCCCCTCCTCCTCCTCCTCCTCCTCCTCCTCTCCCTGTCGCCGGGCCAGTAGGAGAGAGGAGCGGGGCCTTGCACATGCGCAGTAGGGGTCCCGGCGTGAAGCCGTAAGGCTACACTGCCGGGTACCCTTACCCACAATAGCGGCGGCAGAACCCGACAGCTGATGGAAACATCAGCTGCAGTGCCAACATCGATGGACTCCAGGACAGGTAAGTGTCCTATTGTTAAAAGCCAGAAGCTACACATACTGCAGCTGCTGGCTTTTAACAATAGGACACTTACCTGTCCTGGAGTCCAGCGATGTCGGCACTGCAGCTGATGTTTCCATTATTTATTTATTTTTGATTTTTTGGGCGGAACACCGCTTTAACTTGGTTGTAAATGCCACCATTTTCTTTTAACCACTTGCTGCCAAATGGCATACCTGGTACGTCATTTGACCTCAAAATAGTTGTACCGGGGCATCTCCCCGGTACCGTTTCTTTAGAGCCGGAGGTCAGCTCTCTTGTAATAACAACCGGAGCGGCTAACCTGCCGCTCGGTAGTTATTACAGGCAGTGGGAGGGGACGTACCCCCATCCCGCGGCTCGCTCGGACTCTCCCGACCCATCGGCAGACAGGAGCTACTAGCTGGCACCTCCGCCAGCTAGTCGGAGACTCGAAGAAAGCTGGAATCGGGTTAGATCAGGTCGCTGCTATGCACGGTGGATAAAAATCAATGTTTTTTTTTGTTTTTTTATTTTTAAAAAATCTGATTTTTTTATTTAAATCTGATTTTTTTTTTATTTTTTATATTAAATGGATTAAAATCTATCTAAAGATAGTTTTCTATTTAAAATACATTAATAATTTAGCTTATTCAGCATGCAATGCAGCTTAGTTATGTAGCATGAGGCTGTATATTCTGCATTAATTACATTTTTGGTAAACTCATTCAATTAATCCAAGCTCTGTAAGCTGAGATAACATGCACTGCATTGATGCATTCACACAATTTCACAATAACCATGAGATAAACCAAAGTTCCGGAATATTCCTTTATCCCATTGTTTTGCTATGTACACTACAAACTCTATGATCGAATCAGTTCTGATATGGCTGTTTTACTAACCTGACAGCTTATTATTCCAAATAGAAAACCTTCATTTTGTTTGCAAATATTAAATATTATAACCACCAGCAAGAATAAGTCCTTACATTTAAAGAGCACCTGTCATTTCAGATCCATCATGTTAGCGGGCATCACCTGCTGCTGCCAGGTCCCTCACCTTGTTGTGCCACTGCCGCATCACTAGCCGTCCCCCATTAAAGTGAATGGGACCCCGTCGGTGAGCCACTGCGGGACAGAGAGGACAGTTGCTTTTTAAAAATTATGATTTAAATCGAGTTGATTTAAATGAAGACTTTTTACTAGCGATTTAAATCAAATCGACCCTGCTGCTATGGTAACCTGGAAGCACTGACTGACATCACATCACTTCCGGGTTCATCATCATCGCAACAGCACAATTTTTTGAAAAAATAAACTATTTTTAAATGCTTTCAAGTGTAAAGGAGGGATGTGGGGTCTTATAGACTCCCCGATCCCTCCATAAAGAGTAACTGTCACCTCTCTATTGCTGTCACAAGGATGTTTAAATTCCTTGTGACAGCAATAAAAGAGATATAAAAAAAAAAAAAAAATTAAAGCCAAAGTGTGAAAAAAATAAAGTGCCCCTGTCCTAGCATGCAAAGGCCCACACGTGCGTCAGTCTCGCAGGCATGCAAACCGCGATCATCCCACACATGTGAGGTATCGACATGAATGTTGGATCATGGGCAGTAATTCTAGCACCAGACCTCCTGTGTAAATCCAAAGTGGTAACCTGTAAAGGCTTTTAAAGCGTCGCCTACGGATAGTACAATTTACTCCGTTTGTCGCTGTTGTGTGGGCATGCGCAACTTTAAAGTGTGACATGTTTGGTATCTATTTACTCAGCGGGACATCGTCTTTTATACTTTACAAAAAAATTGGGTAATGTACTGTGTTTTTTTGCATTAAAATTTTAAAAAAGTGTATTTTATCCCCCAAAGACTTCGTTTGAAACCAGTGAGCAAATATCGTGTGACAGAAAAAAAAAATTCAAATACATCAATTTATTCTCTAAGGCCTCCAATTTAAAAAAAATATATAATGTTTGGGGGTTCTAACAAATTTTTGCGCAAGGGGGGGGTTACTGATACCTAAACATTTTTTATGCACACAAACACCTCCAGCACTTAGAGTAAGGCCATAGAGTCTCAATAGTATGCGGACAATCAACAGAAGTGTTAAGGATACTTCTGGTAAGCTTCCTCTGTGGATCCCTACTCCGATGGGGGAATCTAGTAGATAACTGTAAGAAAGCACACAGAAGGGTGCAAACACCTACTGCAGGGGTCTCCAAACTTTTTAAACAAAGGGCTAGTTAACTTTCCTTCAGAATTTAGGGGGGCCTGACTGTGGCCATTGATAGTAGAATAGGCCTGGATGTCAGTGGTAAAAAAAAAAAAACAATACCCCATCTTTGGTGTCAGTGGAAGGAATTGTATCCAATCGTTGTCATTGGGCAAAATTGTGCCCCATCTTTAGTGTCATTGGGAGGGATTGTGTTCCATCAATGATGCCATTAGGCAGCATTGTGTCCCATCATTGGACCCATTGCTAGTGTCATTGTGAGAAATTGTGTAGTATCATTGGTGTCATTGGGAGGAATAGTGTCCCATCATTGGCCCTAATTTTTGGTGTCCTTGTGAGGAATAGTGGCCCCATAATGTGTGTCATTGGGAGGAATTTTACACCATCATTGGTTTTATTGTGAGAAATCGTGCCCCTTCATTGGTGTCAGCAGAGTTGCCAACCGCCAGTAAATTTACTGACAGTTTGTAATAATCTGTGTTCTTTTTTTTACAACTGCCAGTAAATATTAGGGGCTGATAATTTCATGCTGTGTTGACTTTTTAAGTGTAAATCAAGCAAATTACTTTGTTATAGGTATTTTCAGCATTTCCATATCATGTTTATACTGTTCAACTACTCACTGTGTTAGTTTTCAATAGCAGTTCTGTCATTTCTCAGGTTGCACGTAAAAAATGTGTTCCGCCAGTAAATGTTCCATGTTACTTTTGCACAAACCAATCAATACACGCTTATTGCGATTTTATTTTACCAAATATATGTAGAATACATATTGGCCTAAACTGATGAAGAACTTTTTTTTTGGATATTATAGCAAAAGTAAAAATATTTTTTTTTTTGTTTGTTTTTTTTTTTTTAAATCGTCGCTCTTTTTTTGTTTATAGCGCAAAAAATAAAAACCGCAGAGGTGATCAAATACCACCAAAAGAAAACTATTTGTGGGGGAAAAAAAAAAAAAAAGGACATCAATTTTGTGTACAACGTCACACGACCGCGCAATTGTCAGTTAAGGTAACGCAGTGCCGTATTGCAAAAAATGGCCTGGTCATTAAGGGGATAAATCCTTCCGGTCCTTAAGTGGTTAAGCTAAGTTTAAGAGCCTTACGTTGCAGCCGTCGGGATTTTCACCTGCGCCGATCAGCAAATCCGGTGTGTGTATAAACTCTTTCAACCGTACAAATGTTCTCTGTCAACACTTTACCGTGCAGTAAAAATGCCATCCAGCGTGCGAACTGCGCTTCAATTGCATCACAAGCAACCATGTTAATTAGAGGATCGCTCAGAGAGCCCTTGTGAAACGAGCTGCCGCAGAAGCTCATGCAAAAACCGCGAGGCAGAGTGATGCCGCTATGGCCAATTGAGCACGTTTTAGATGGCTTTTTCCAGATAATTGGCTCGCCTATCTGCCTCCCAGTTAACCAGCTGCACGGTGGAAGTGGCTATCAAAATGAAATTGAGAAAAAAAGATTGTTCAAGGTGATCACTCAATGGTAAATAAGCTAAAATAACTTTTATTAGCAGTAGTGCTGAAATTATACATGCAGTTTTATTTTTTTTGGAAGGTCGAGCAAATTCTTAAAGTGAACCAATCACAACTGTGCTTATGCAAGAAGTTACATATTAAAAATGAATCAAACAATATTGTAGTCTAAATTACAATAACTTTGCATGCTCAGCCATGAGAGATTTATATTGTTTTTTAATTTAGTTTAATTTGAGGACGACTCTGGAGCTGGAAGTCACAGCTAACCGGTCCCCCTAAACAGATGGCGACTTGTCAATGTCCAACCTTATGCAGACTACTGTGCTATTAACATGAAGCAGTATAGAGCATTCCTAAAACAGAATACATCTATATCTCATTATCCTTACAAACCTCAAAAATAAGTCTTCATTTTAGGGTATTGGGCAGAGCCATTCAAATTGCACTTAGTAGTTGCATTGCACTACTGCCCAAGGAGCCGCATGTTAATTTGGGTTCTCTGTTCTGAGCCTGGACTCCAAGAACACGCTCAGCCCCTCGGACAAACCTGGTTAAATGAACATTACTGCAAGCACTCAGAAAAAAAAAACAAGAGTATAGACACCTTTAACTCGGCTGTGAATTAGCACCAGGAAATAGACACAAGATTGTTTAGTGGTAATTCAATGTATTGGTACGGATTAGAATAAATAGTGGTTTGAGCATAAATGAGCACACAGAAGGTAGGTTCAGACACAGTCCGCTAGACAGTATAATCAATATGCCAAGGTAACTTAGAATAGAGTTCTGAATCAATAGACTGGGATTTAACTCATGAATCAACATAGTCAACAATGAACAGCGAATGTAAGCATTAACGCAATGTGAATAATATTACTATAGCTAGTCTACAATGCACTTTAGGACAATGGCTAGGATATGGTGCAAGGTACCTCTTAGCATAAACAATAGGTGAAAATCTCTGTGTTGCAGCTGTAAATGGACAGTCTTAGTCCTAACTCTTCAGCTGGTTAGCGTTGGGGCCCCAGTTGTATCGTTGGTGCAGGTGAGAATAGTCCCAGTCGAGCCTGCAGGTGGCAATAAGGCTACTAGTTGTCTGTATGGTCAGATTTCTAAAGGGCACAGTCTTTCTAGTAGCAGATAGTAAATACCCACAGCAGCAGCTCACCAGTCCTAGCGATATTGCAGGCCACCATTCAGTCACACAGCACGATTATTCCACTCTCTGCTTTGCACCCAGGTGATTCACACCTGGTCTCAGCACTCTGGATCCAGCTCAGGCCACCATTATGCAGCAGTGGTGGTGCACACTGGACAGCAATATGCATTCTCTGGGCTCCCTCATGGCAAAATTTAGCTGCGTCCTGTACAGCTTGAGAAAATGCAGCTCTTTCCCCTCCTCCTGGCAATTTCCCTCTGGGAAATGCAGTTCAAAAGCTCTTGAATACAGTAATCTTCTGGACTACAGTTCTCACAGTGCAATGCTGCCTGACTCAGTCTATTGAATGCTTCCTGAGCAGCTCTCTTCTCTTGCTGATATCGCCGTTAACCAGTTCAGCACCACAGGGCAGCAGCCACCAAGAGCCAAGCACCTGGCTACATTTTTTTTCATCCTGGGCTAACAGTACATCCAGAACTGCTGGTGTACAGCACAGAACAGCTTACTGTTACGGATTAACTTATTCTAAACTCTACATAGCTTTTTCAGGCTTGTTCCCCTGAAACAATGGCTTATTTGGAGTAGGGTTTGGGGACCAATAAGAAAGTATGACCAGGCAGATTATGATGAGGTGGGCCAAAAAGAACCACAGAGCCTTTCATTGAACTAGCAAGAAGCACAATAGAGCCTCCTTAAAGCAGATGTCTCACCTAATGTGTTTTAACAAGAACTCAGGGGGTTAAAGGCAATAAGTCTCTGATTGCAAGGCATCTTTTGGCTGTGGCTCTTGGCTCCAAGATGGCCAACTGGCATTTTGGGTTCGAAAAATACAGCTTAATAGCTAGATTTTTGAGGCAGCAGTCCCTATGAAATTGCAGGCACGTCAATGGATTATTAAGTAAAAATAGCTTTCCCTAAATCCAGTGACGGATGGATGACATTCTTCAAGCAGTTACCAGCAAAGCCTTCTAAAGAGATCACAAAGTCTCCAAGTCACAAGTAAAGTCTCCCAGGAGTTACAAAATCTACCAAGAACTTAAAATGTCTTCAGGAAGTCACAAGGAAAAACACTTGGAAAAGTCACGGGCCAAGTCTCCCAAAAAGTCACGGGCCAAGTCTCCCAAAAAGTCACAGGCCAAGTCTCCAAGAAGCCACGAGCCAAGTCCCCAAAGAGTTAAGAACCAACTCTTCAAGAAGTCATAACCAAGTTTTTCAGGAGGTCATAACCAAGGTCTCCAAGAGGTTACCAGCACAAAATCTGATTTTTCAAAAATAAAAACACAACCCGTTGCAGAATCCATTCGCTCTACCCCTCAAATATTAGGCATCCTTGTTGAGAAGCTGGAACATAAAATTGGACTGTATGCTGATGATGTCTTGGTCTCCATAACTGGCCCGCTCACCTCCCTTCCAGCTCTTCAATCCACATTGAAAACTTTCGGCTTAGTCTCCTTATATAAAACCAACCTTTCTAAGTCGTTTATGCTCAACCTCAGTTTAGACCCCACTATCAGATAACAACTTTCCTCTATCTCCTGGACACCAACAGCCTCCTTAACCTATTTAGGTATATAATTAGTTTTACCCTTTTACTAAATGACTTTGCATTATCTATGAAATATTACTATGGAATTTTCCAAAAATCTCTCAGGATCTTCGTAATACCAAGCCTTCATGTGCTGGCCGCATAACACTTGTCAAAAATGTTTTTACTGCCTTACATTTTGTACATGCTCCGGGCTCTCCCACTTTCCAGGTTGCCTACTCTCATCCGTAAACTCCAATCTCTGTTAAATTTGTTCATTTGGGACATAAAAAAGCCTTGGATTCACAGCTCTTTACTATGCATGCCAGCTAACTGGGCAGGACTGGGTGCCCATAATATTACAACCTGCTATAATACTTGACCAGGATATATTCTGGTGGACTTATTTGGCTGATATGTCCAATCTTGGGGGGAGATGCCCCCCCACCTCGTACAGCTAACTCAATAAATACAATAGTTTACATATCTGCTAATATGACTACTAAAACTTTTTCTTGTATTCTGTTGTATTTTTCAAAATAAAAAGATGTATAGGTAAAAAAAAATAATATATCAAATAATAAAACAACTCTTTTAGCATAACGCAATGCACTGGTGATATACCATGAGTCTGGTGTAGTTGGGACTGTACAATTACATGAAACAAAGTAGCATAATGCTCTAGTGCAGTGGGCCTACCACAGGTGTATAATAAAAAGGAGATACCGCTTATTTGCCACATCCATGCTCAACTGTACACCATAGAAAAAAAAAAGGAGGAGGAAAGTGGACTTTACTGGCATTGAAGCGGAACACACAGTTTTACATACACATACACAGGTATATAATGTAATAAAATTGAGATGGCCCTTTCCAGTATGTGATATCTACGTCTCCACTTTTAACAAACCAAGCATTTGATACCTCAAGTGACTAATTTACTTTGTGGTTTGTGCAGTTAATCCTAAGAACCATCAATGAGAGAGAGGACACCAGTGGTCAGGACATAGATCACCTGCTGATGGCAACGTGGTTCCTTGGTGGGAGGGCTGTAATTCCAGAGTCCACTAGTGGGTGTTTCCTAGCAGCCAGCAGATCCTAGTAATCAGTTTCCACCTAATGCTGGCTGCTGGGAAAGTATTTGGGTCCTCCCCTATTAGTGCCTCTTCCTTCAGTGTTTTGTCTGCCAGCCAGGGACTTGCTTGCTGATTATCCCGAGTCTTCATCCTGCCTTGTACCTTCAACCTGTGCTTTGCTATCTTGTACCTGCTCCCCTTGTTGCCAATTGCAGTCCTGGTTCCCCCTTCCTTGCATCTCTAGTTTTACCCGGTGACCTGTGTTCCTCATTTTGTATATATTGTATTGTGTTTAGGTATTTTGTCACTTATGGTTTCTCAACTCCAGTCCTCAAGTACCCCCAGCAGGTCATGTTTTCAGGATTTCCCTCAGATGAACGGCTGTGGTAATTACTAAGGCAGTGAAACTGATCAAATCACCTGTGCAAGATAAACATGACCTGTTGGGGGTACTTGAGGACTGGAGTTGAGAAGCATGGACTTATGGTCCACTTATTTTTTCACGTTTGCTATGTATTTTGGTTGCTGGCATTTGGATGGGTCTTGTTTCACTGTCAATAAACTTTCTTGAAGCATATATAGCCTGTCTCACTTTCCAGGGTGTAACCATGAAGATCTGACCATTCCTGCTGCTGATTCCTGACACCAGTTCTACATGGTGACAGGTCCCAGAGAAACGTGTTGTCATAGAAAGCCTAGACACAAAGACGTATCCTATCATCCTAGGCCCCGAAGTTAACAGGCTATGTTCCTCTGTCCTGACACCAGCTGGCTCCCTGGCTAATGGGAATACTTTCTAATTTGTAGGAGCATTCATTTGCAAATGACTTACCTCTCCAGTTCGTACTCCGTCATTCCCACTTTGGCTGTCTTCATAACCTGCGGGCACATGATAAACATGTTCACAGTAAATAAAAAATATATATATATTAATATTGCTAAATACTTTCAAGGTAAATACAAAGAATGAGCAAGTTAACCAATTGAGCTCTTTGACTGTACTATGTCACTTATGGTTTCTCAACTCCAGTTGCTTGGGGCAAAGAAGTTGCTATTAAATTGTTTTAATTCTTTTTTTTTTTTTTTTTTTATATTATAATTAACTTTAATACCTATTCATTTAAAGTGATACTAAAGTCTTGTTTCTTTTTTTCCTTAAAAATAACAAACATGTTATACTTACCTGCTCTGGGCAGAGGTTTTGCACAGAGCAGCCTATATCCTCCTCTTCCCAGGTCCTTCACTGGCTCCCTTGACCCCCCACAGCAGGCAGCTTTCTATGGGGGCAACCAAGCCGAGCCGCATCTCTGTGTTTCTATTTAGACATGGAGCCGTGGTTCGCCCCCCCCCCCCCTCCTGATTTTCTAAATGAATTTAAAAGCAGAGGGAGCCAATGGTGACGCTGTTGTGTCTCTGCCAATCAGAAGGGAGAGTCCCAGATGGCTGAGGAACTCATGCACATCGCTGGATCGAGATGGGGTGCACTAAACGCTTACCGGTGGCTCCGGTAAGCGGCAGGGCACCAGAGCGTGGCGGAAGGATGGGGGGCCCTCTCCCGTTGCCGATAAAAGTGATCTCATGGCGAATCCGCCACAGAGACCACTTTTATCTGAAAGCGGACCACCCGCTGAAGAAGAGGATACCGGGGTTATGGTTTTTTGTCTTCCTCTGGATCAACTGTGGGTATAGGATTGTGTATATGGGATGGTATGCTTTTTCTTTTTTGCTGTTTTTTTTTTTGGGTTGAACTAGCTCGACTTGTGTCTTTTTTAAACCTAAGTAACTATATGTTGTTGAATTAATCTTTGACAAAAAAAAACCTGGAAGCACTCTCCAGTTTTAGTAAATCAACCTGCACTTTGTTTAGACTTAAAGCGGAGTTCCACCCAAAAATGGAACTTCCGCTTTTCCGGTTCCTCCCCCCCTCCAGTGTCACATTTGGCACCTTTCGGGGGGGGGGGGCAGATACAGGTATTTGCACCCACTTCTGGCGATAGAACGCTGCAGTATGCGCGGCGATCTACGCCATGCCTGGCCCCTCCTCCATCGCATCCCCCCCCCCCGTCTTCTGGGTGACACACAGGTCCCAGAAGACAACAGGGACCAGTGAAGATGCGTTTTTTTTTTGCGGCGGAACTCCGCTTTAATACTGCTTTGCAGAACTGCTATTAACGAAAGGCACAATGACAGGTTCTCTTTAGCATTACACAGAAACCCGCTCTATATATTCAACAAATAGCAAGGAGTTAATGTAATGAATGACCTCAACAGTTGCTATTCATAGAATTGTGTAATACCGGGGACATTTCTATTACTACACATAGAAGACAAGAAGCAAAGGAATGAAACAATCGATAGTCACATTTCCCTGCAGTCAATACAATTATCTGTGATGTGACAGAAGAAAACAGGAGGACGTACGAGACACACACACCATTGTTCACTTCAACAACAGCGAAAAAAAAAAATGCAGAGAGGTCTTACCTCCTTATGGGCCTCACTGGAAATTCTGTTTGTGTAGCGCAGAACCTCCAGCTCCATGTCCGTCTTGAAAACACGGCTGCAGACAAAAAAAAAAATGGAAATAAAAAATGGCGAATTGCTGAAAGTGACTTTTATTAAAATGTATACCAAATAATGGAAAAAATAAAATCATATTCATACATCGGTGCAATGCATACACATTTCCCATTATTTTATCCTTTTAAAAGAGAAGCATGGGAATATACATTTATTTTTAATCATACTTACCCAGGTGGATGCTGCATCGGTCTCCCGCTGGCTCAAACACTGAGAACCGAGCGATCAAACATCACCGATCACTTGGTTCTCACAGCTCCCCGAGCAGAGATCCGGTGACTGTCACTGGAGTGCTGGACTGTGGAGAGGGCAGGAGTGGCCGGCTCAGGCTCTCAGCAAGCTCACTGACAAGCTGAGCCGGGTGCCAGTCCAGGCATGTGGGCGGATCCCGACTTCACTGCTGTGATCTTGCCCAAGCCTGGACCGGCCCAGTGACATCCTCCGACAGCAGGCTTCAGTCCGCTGTCAGCTGAAAACGGGTCACAGGAGTAAAAAATTAACTGCATGGCTGTGTTCCACAGAAGTACAACCAAACAAGCTTTGGCTGTACTTCCCCTTTAAGTACAGAAAAGTGCTGGATGACCTGCCAGAAATCCAGTGAGCTCCTAACTTCCTGTACAGAGCTGACAACGCTACCAATGCTGCACTGAAATCTCAAGAAGCCTTGTTAGCCCCTCGCGTAGAGGCTAAAAAAAAGCTCCATGCCACACTTGGGACGTTGTCTTTAAGAAAGCATGAAGACTCATCAGAACAGAATTTACTCCTTCTGGCTATTTGAACAAAGAAAGAATACCATTCTGCATCTTGGTGTGGGGTGTTCCTGTGTAATGGTCATAGTGAGGGAAAGAAGATGTTGGTAACAAAAGAATGAAGTCTACAATTTGTAACATTTTGGATAATGGCCAAAGACACATGTAAGATGGTTGTTTGAATGCACCACACCCTCCTGACAACATCATTTGAGGGAATTCCATTTATGAGGACATCCACCATCCCAACAATTTTTTTTAATCACTTCAATATTGGGCACTTTTACCCCCTTCTGGCCCAGGCCAATTTTCAGCTCTGTCACACTTTGAATGACAATTACTCATTCATACAACACTGTACCCAAACAAAATGTTTATCTTTTTTTTTTTAGACATAAAAATCTTTCTCTTTTGGTGGTATTTAACCACTTAAGGACCGGAAAGGATTTAGCCCCCTTCATGACCAGGTCATTTCTTGCGATACCGCACTGCGTCAGTTTAACTGACAATTGCGGTCGTAAGACGTTGTACCCAAACAGAATTTATGTCCTTTTTTTCCCCACAAATAAAGCTTTCTTTTGGTGGTATTTGATCACCTCTGCGGATATATATATATATATATATACACACACACATATACACACTAAGAATGTATTCATCAGTTTAGGCCGATATATATTCTTCTACATATTTTAAGTACAAAAAATTTTAAAAAAATCACAATAGGCGTATATTGATTGGTTTGCGCAAAAGTTGTGGTTGATGAATTTCTGGAATCCAAGGGTTACAGAAGAAAACAACAGCACCACATAATTTGAGAGGCCAAGTGTCAGGACCAGTATCTGAACCAGCAACCTCTGCTGTGTCTGGCAGAGTCTGTTCTTGCTGAGCCACCTGAGGTACAGCTCCCTGGACAATTCCTTGAATAAACTTGCCTTGAACCTTGTTTCTCGTGAACCTTGAACTCTTTTCTCCTAACATGAACTTCCTATTTAAGTAATGCCTTTGCACTTCCCGTTTGCCAGATTATTGTGCACTCTCCAGCCAATATCTCGCTCTTATCACTCTTGCTGCCACCCGTATCTTCGCTACCACTTGTTATCGACCTTTGGCTTGTTCCTTAAATACGCTTCTGCTTGATCCCAACCTGCAGCCATTTGTTACTGACCTTTGGCTTGTTTACGGACTATGCTTTTGCTTTTTCTGCCCTGCTACTATATCTGCTATTGGACCCCGGCTTGCTCACCTCCTGGTGGGGCTATCCTGAGGACCACGACCTGGTACCAACAGGCAGCAAAACCAATCTCCACCTTGAGGAGGTGAATATCGGTCAGTGATTAGACCCCATGTCATCCGCTAGGCTTACCTGCTTGTATACTTATCCTGCTGTGCGGTGGGAGCCTCTACTGCTATAGTTACTGGTCTCTAAACCCGACCCCTGAGCATGACACCAAGGCATATTTCCTTAATCATATAAGCCAACATGTTGGCATTGTGGTTAAGGGTAGCAACATCTGGCTGCTGAAACTTAAATTCTACAAACTATATCTACAGTGTTGTGTTTCAGTATTATTTCCCTATCTGCCTCCAAGCACATGAGCCAGCAAAGCAGCAGTTAAAAAGAAAAGACGTTGCCAGATCTACTGATTGCCAACAACACAGACCTGATCACAGACGTGGTAATACGGGACAATTTAGGAAACAGCGATCACAGGTCAATTAGCTTCAGTATAACTCACACAAATAGGAAACATAAAAGGGAACACAAAGGGGTTTATTTACTAAAGGCAAATCCACTTTGCACTACAAGTGCACTTGGAAGTGCAGTCACTGTAGATCTGAGGGGGACATGCAAGGAAAATAAAAATTACAGCATTTTTGCTTGTACATGATTGGATGATAAAATCAGCAGAGCTTCCCCTCATTTCAGATCTTCCCCTCAGATCTACAGCGACTGCACTTCCAAGTGCACTTGTAGTGCAGAGTGGATTTGTCTTTAGTAAATCAACCCCAAAGACACTGAAATTTCAAAAGAACCAACTTCCCTAAACTACAAACCTTCCTAGAAGATATAAATTGGGATAACATCTTAGAAACAAAAAATACGGAGGAGAGATGGGTTTGCTTTAAGAGCATATTAAATAAGGGCATTAGCCAGTGCATCCCATTAGGAAATAAATTTAATAGAGCTAAAAAAAGTCCTGGATGGCTTAACTCCAATGTAAAAATGCATATAAAAGCAAAGGTGAAGGCCTTCGAAAAAATACAAGGCTAAGGGATCATCATCAGCATTCAGACTTTACAAAGAATGCAACAAGATATGTAAGGGTGCAATTAGGGCAGCTAAGATAGAACATGAAAGACACATAGCAGAGGAGAGCAAAAAAAAATCCCAAGAAGTTCTTTAAGTATGTAAACAGTAAAAAAGGGAGGACAGACCATATTGGCCCCATAAAGAGTAGAGAAGGACATCTGGTTACAAGAGATGGGGAGATGGGGAAGGTATTGAATTTATTATTCTCCTCAGTCTTCACGAGGGAATTGGGGGGCTTCAGTAACCAAAACTGCAGTGTTTGTCCCCATGACACAGACACAAGAAGCACCTCCATGGTTAACAGAGGACAGAATTAGAAATAAACTTGGGAAACTTAACATTACTAAATCACCGGGACCAGATGGCTTGCACCCGAGGGTACTTAGGGAACTCAGTCAAGTAATTGCCAGAGCATTGTACCTAATTTTTACTGACAGTCTGATTGGAATGGTATCAGCTGATTTGAGAAAAGCCAATGTAGCAGCAATATTTACAAAAGCGCCAAAAGACATCCCTGGGAATTACAGACCAGTTAGCCTAAGATCAATAGTATGCAAGCTCTTAAAGCTCTTATGCCACGTACACACGATCAGTATTTTAGCCAGCAAAAGACCGATGAGAGTTTTTCGTCGGAAAATGCGACCGTTTGTATGCTCCGTCGGACTTTTGCTGGCCGAATTGCAGCCAGCAAAAGATTGAGAGCATGTTCTCAATTTTTCGGTCGGCAAAAGTTCCTATCCGAAAATGCAAACCTCTGTGGCCATTCCGACTTGCAAAATTCCTACACATGCTTGGAAACAATTCGATGCATGCTCGGAAGCATTGAACTTCATTTTCTCGGCTCGTCGTAGTGTTGTACGTCACTGTGTTCTTGACAGTCGTAAGTTTAGCGAACTTTTGCGTGACCATGTGTATGCAAGGCAAACTTGAGCGGAATCCCGCCGGAAAAGCCGTCATATCTTTTTCCGACGAGAAGTCCAATCGTGTGTACACGGCATTAGAGGGGAGGATAAAGGGACTATATACAAGATTTTAGTAATGAGAACGGTATCATTAGCAGTAATCAGCATGGATTCATGAAGAATTGTTCTTGCCAAACCAATCTATTAACCTTCTATGAGGAGGTGAGTTGCCATCTAGATAAAAGGAAGGCCCGTAGATGTGGTGTATCTGAATTTTGCAAAAGCATTTGATACAGTTCCCCATAAACGTTTACTGTACAAAATAAGGTCCGTTGGCATGGACCATAGGGTGAGTACATGGATTGAAAACTGGCTACAAGGGCGAGTTCAGAGGGTAGTGATAAATGGGGAATACTCAGAATGGTCAGGGGTGGGTAGTGGGGTCCCCCAGGGTTCTGTGCTGGGACCAATCCTGTTTAATTTGTTCGTAAACGACCTGGAGGATGGGATAAACAGTTCAATCTTTGTATTTGCGGACAATACTAAGCCAAGCAGGGCAATAACTTCTCTGCAGGATGTGGAAACCTTGCAAGAAGATCTGAACAAATTAATGGGGTGGGCAACTACATGGCAAATTAGGTTTAAGTGTAGAAAAATGTAAAATAATGCATTTGGGTGGCAAAAATATGAATGCAATCTATACACTGGGGGGAGAACCTCTGGGGGAATCTAGGATGGAAAAGGACCTGGGGGTCCTAGTAGGTGATAGGCTCAGCAATGGCATGCAATGCCAAGCTGCTGCTAACAAAGCAAACAGAATATTGGCATTAAAAAGGGGATCAACTCCAGAGATAAAACAATAATTATCCCGCTCTACAAGACTCTGGTCCGGCCGCACCTAGAGTATTTTGTCCAGTTCTGGGCACCAGTCCTCAGGAAGGATGTACTGGAAATGGAGCGAGTACAAAGAAGGGCAACAAAGGTAATAAAGGGTCTGGAGGATATTAGTTATGAAGAAAGGTTGCGAGCACTGAACTTATTCTCTCTGGAGAAGAGACATTTGAGAGGGGATATGATTTCAATTTACAAATACCATACTGGTGACCCCACAATAGGGATAAAACTTTTTCGCGGAAGGGAGCTTAATAAGATACGTGGCCACTTAAAATAAGAAAAGAGGTTTAACCTTAAACTGCATAGAGGGTTCTTTACTGTAAGAGCGGTAAGGATGTGGAATTCCCTTCCACAGGCGGTGGTCTCAGCGGGGAGGATGGATAGTTTAAAAAAACAATTAAATAAGCACCTTAACGACCGCAACATACAGGGATATACAATGTAATAATGACATATAATCACACACATAGGTTGGACTTGATGGACTTGTGTTTTTTTTCAATGTCACCTTAGTGGCTAAAGAATTTGTGGAATCCAATGAATACTGAAGAAAACAAAAGCACCACACCATTTAAGAGCCCAAGACATATTTCCTTACATGATATAAACCAACACATTTACACTTTTTATTGCCTAATTCATCAAGATTTTAATGGTTGCATAATGGTTAAGGGTTCCAACAACCAGCTGCTGAAACCTAATTTTATAACCTACATCCAGTGTTATTTTTAAGTAATCTTTCCTCATCTCGACTCCAATTTCCCACCTCTAAGCAAATAAACCAAGTAGCAGGTGAAGAGAAAAGAGTGCCCACATGATTCTGTAAACCCTAAACCGTGGTGACGTTTGTACTCTAATCCCTTGGTCTAGAAGAGGTCTGAAATGCCGCGTACACACGACCAGACTTTCCGGCAGACTAGGTCCAACAGTCTATCCGACGGACTTTCGGCGGACTTTCCTAACTAACGGACTTGCCTACACACGATCAACCAAAGTCCGACGGATTAGTACGTGATGACGTACGACTGGACTAAAATAAGGAAGTTTATAGCCAGGAGCCAATAGCTGCCCTAGCATTGTTTTTAGTCCGTCGGACTAGCATACAAACGAGCGGATTTTTCGACCGGACTCGAGTCCGTCGGAAAGATTTGAAACATGGTTTTATTTCTAGGTCCGTCGGACTTTTGGGGAAAAAAAGTCAGCTGGAGCCCACACACGATCGATTGGCCGACGGAGTCCGGTCCGCCGGGCCAAGTGTGCCGGAAAGTCCGCTCACGTGTACGCGGCATTAACTAACCTCTCTTCCCAACTGCCCCCTCCGCCATAGTCTAATCTCTTCCTCCCTTCAAAACAATCCACTTGTTCCTCGCCTCTGCCTTGAAGACCGTGCTAGGATGAGATTTGCCTCTCCTCTTATGCACTTCAAACTCAATTACCATCTGCATTTACCACCATCCAAAGTTCCATTTCATGTCTGGGAGCAGCCGGCCACCCCGTCGTTCACAACTGTTTTGTATTTGAGATATGCTGGCTGGCACCCTGCTCTTCATCGCGCTGCTTCTTGTCGATAGCAATAGGACTTGTATCAATAAGGCGGCCTTTTATAATGCCAGATAAAATGCTTTGTCTCTGCTTTCCATCTCACCAAAAGATTACTTTTCCTTTAGAAAGCTACAGCAAAGGCTTATGAGACACTCGGAGCGTGTTCTACAAGGTACTCGACGCATAACAACTGAAACTGAAGAATTATCTTTTGCAATTATAGTCCTTCATGTATATATACAGTTAAAAATGGTATCAAGTTCTATATTATTTATTCAAGAAAAGCATCCTATCTAATTAACAGATGAACTTCAAGGAAAAAGAATACATATATGTTATTCTGCCAAAAGATTTGTATTTGTGTTTATCTAGTCCTGAGATTGAGGCTGGGTTCACACTGGATGCCGATGCGTCTCACAGCAGGGGTCCTGTGCGTCCTGGTTCACCGTTTCAGGTCTGATTTCAGCCCGTATTTTGGGCTGAATTCGGACCTGAAATGAACCAAAAGATGCACAGGGCTCTTGTGCAAATTTGCACCGGAGCAGCATCGGGAATATGTGTCACAATCTCCTGCTATTGCGATTCGCAAAAGTGTGAACCTGGCTTTACACAGGAAGAACATTTGGCAAATAATTTGGTCAACTGGCAACAAAACAGTAACATGATTGGGTATAAAAAGGACATCTTAGAGAGTCAGTGTATCAGAAGGATGGGCAGAGGTTCATCAATCTGTTTAAAAATTGTCAATTACGGAATAATGTTCCTCAATGTAAAATTGCAAAGACTTTAAACATATCATCATCTACAGTACATAATACCATCAAAAGATTCTGAGAATCTGAAGAAATCTCTGTGCTCAATCGACAAGGCCGAAACGCAATACTGGCTTGTCATGCCAACCAAAAATGTAAGGTAAAGCTCTATTATGAAAAGAAGAAGCCATATCTGAGCATAATCCACTGTCTTCTCAGTGCCAAAGTTCATTTAAAATGGTCTGTTGCAAAGTGAAAAAAACTGTTCTGTGGTCCGACAAAACAAAATTTGACATTCTTTTCGGCAACCATGGGCGCCGCATCCTCCAGGTTAAAGAGGAGAGGGACCTTCTGGATTATCAGCGCTCAGTTCTAAAGCCTGCATCTCTGATGGTATGGGGGTGCATTAGCATGTATGCAATGAGCAGCTTACACATCTGGATGGCACCATCAGCGCTGAAAGATCTATCCAGGTTTTAGAGCAACATATTCTCCAATCCAAACAACATCTTTTTCAGGGAAGGCCTTGTATATTTCAGCAGGACAATGCTAAACCACATACTGCATTTATGACAACAGCATGGCCTCCTAGTAGAAGAGTCTGAGTGCTTAACTGGCCTGCCTGCAGTCCAGACCTTTCACCAATTGAAAGTATTTGGAGCATCCTGAAAGGAAAAATATGACAAAGACGTTCCAGGACTGCTGTGCAGTTACAATCCTGTATCAGGCAAGAATGGGGCAACATTCCTCTCCCACAACTCCAGCAGCTGGTCTCCTCAGTTCCCAGACATTTAGTTTTGTTAAAAGAAGAGGGGATGCTACACTGTGGTAAATAGGACCCGGCCTCATCTTTTTGGAGACATGTTGCTGCCATCAATTTACAAATTACCTAATTTTTTTATTTAAAATGATCCATTTTCTCAGTTTAAACATTTGATGTTTTCTGTTTTTTTGTGAATAAAATATGGGTTTATGAGATTTGCAAATAATTACAGTCTGTTTTTAGTCCCATTTTTTTGGAATTGGGGATGTTCATACCATACCTGTAGGGTTCCCCTAGAAGCTGGAAATCTCTGAAGTAGATAACTATTCTAATGATCTCCACTTGCTTCCATGTTAAAATTCTTCATGGCTATCTCCTTTCAAAATGAATACTTCACCTTTCAGGGATCACCTCTGAATTGAATCACGTGCTGGTCTGGTATATACACTATATAACCAAAAGTATTGGGAAACCTTCCTTTACACACATGAACTTTGATGGCATCCCAGTCTTAGTCCGTAGGGTTCAATATAGAGTTGGCCCACCCTTTGCAGCTATAACAGCTTCAACTCTTCTGGGAAGGCTGTCCACACGGTTTAAGAGTGTCTATGGGAAGGTTTGACCATTGTTCCAGAAGCGCATTTGTGAGGTCAAGCACTGATGTAGATGAGAAGACACAGTTCGCAGTCTCTGGTCTAATTCACCCATAAGGTGTTCTATCAGGTTGAGGTCAGAACTCTGTGCAGGCCAGTCAAGTTCCTCCACCCCCAAACTTGCTCATCCATGTCTTTATGGACCTTGCTTTGTGCACTGTTCCAGATCATTTGGTAGGGGTGGGGGGGGATATTGTGTGGGGTTGTTTTTCAGGGGTTGGGCTTGGCCCCCTAGTTCCAGTGAAGAGAACTCTTAAGGTGTCAGCATACCAAGACATTTTGGACAATTTCATGCTCCCAACTTTGTGGGAACAGTTTGGGGATGGCTCCTTCCTGTTCCAACATGACTGCACACCAGTGCATAAAGCAAGGTCCATCAAGACATGGATGAGTGAGTTTGGGGTGGAGAAACTTGACTGGCCTGCAAAGAGTCCTGACCTCAACCTGATAAAACACTTTTGGGATGAATTCGAGCGGAGACTGCGAGCCAGGCCTTCTCGTCCACATCAGTGCCTGACCGCACAAATGCACTTCTGGAAGAATGGTCATACATTCCCATAGACACACTCTTAAACCGACTGGACAGCCTTCTCAGAAGAGTTGCAGCTGGTATAGCTGCAAAGGGCGAGCCAACGCAATACTGAACCCTACGGACTAAGACTGGGATGCCATTAAAGTTCATGTGCGTGTAAAGGCAGGCGCCCCAATACTTTTGGTAATATTGTGCATCCCTCCAGTCTCCAGTAGCAAAATCTCCTGGCTCTGTCCCTTCAACAAGGCAATAATGAGCCCCTTTGATGCAGACTACCACATACCTAAAATTGCAGTGTGCTGGATGCACCACCTAGAAGAAAGTGGAAACAAGACAGACTGCTAACAACCTAGGGGTCCACCTTTAAATCAAACCTGAAAGCCATCGAGGTTCCATGAGATGAAGACAAACGGGCCGCAGCTAACAGAATTTGATGGAAACCACTTACTGCCAAATACATCAAATTTTATAGGAGGACCTACATCTACATTTGAGGCAGCCCAGATGCTTATTCTACATTATGGAGAATTTATGGAGGAAGCATGACATAATTTTGCTTTAATCTGGCTGCAAAATATAAATGAAACTGGACAACCTTGTGAGGATACATTACCACTGGTTTTACCCAACCCAAAGAACCCCAATCCAGTCCCTCGAAAAAGAATTTTGGAATTTAGAATATGAGGATTGGAGACCTCAGCAATGCAATGAAAAACAGAACACAATACACCCAAACCTAAAGCAAAATTTGGGAGTACAGAACGTAAGAACACAAACAGAAGGCAAAACTGAGTAGGGATCTGCCCAAAATGACTTGAACCCAGATTTATGTCCGTGATAAAAAAGGAACAGAACTCAAGACGTGAAGACCAGGCTAAGGAACATAAGTATTGTAGGTTTAGGCACCTGACCAAAAATTGGAACATACAGTATAAAGAGGGAATCTGAGCCATAAGAACTTGGCAGAGGGGATAGAAAGCAGAACAATACCATCTGCAGTCTTTGAAAGAAAAAAAAAAAAAAGACTCCAAATCAAAAACTAGATACTAATTCCAAGACATGAATATGATATCCCAGCAACTGGCATTTGGATCAGAGAGAAGGACTTTCCTGGCAAGCTAGACTTTAGAAACGTAACAACATAAAGGGCCAAGTACCAAAGGAACAGGTAGTATGCAGACTTTCCAAGCTTAAGTCTCAAGTTTGATTCCCACCAGACCATCTGTTGTTTGAATGGACTTGCCTGTTCTGATGCAGTTTTCCTCCAGCTACCCAACTACGCTAGTTTCCTTAAACATTGTCAAACGCTCCAGAAAGGTTAATCTTTGTCCAATAAGATTGTCCCTTGACAACTGCCAACCTCACATAGTAAAATCAGAGCTGTTAATGCCCAACTCCAGTCTAAACATTGGCTTGGAACCTCTACTAGGTCTTTAATGCTGTCTGTGTCCCCAGTGGGGAGATTTACCATCAGAAGTGATAGAATATCTCTCTGAACAAGACAGAGATCTCCACAAGAAGAGTTTGGAGTGATTAGAACATCTGTTAATATTTTTTTTATCATTGCTTTAATACATTTTTAGTAAATCTATGTGTCGTCCTGTCTTGGGGACACCTGAACCTGCTAATTTCTTGTCCTTCTATATCTGAGACAGACAGGGGAAAAATCTACCCAATAAGGGCACAGATGAAAAACAATCATATCACCCAGGCAGAACCATCAGATTGAGTTCATTCCTAAAGTCTGAGTTTTTTTATACTTTGAATCCAACAGATACCTTTTGCTATATTGTCTATGCCTTGATGAAGAGGTTTTGGGCGCCCAAAATGTGTTGGTTGCCTTTTGTGTTCCTGTTGCAACATAGTAATACTCTTGAGATGATCAGTTGGTGCCTACTTACATGTGAATTTCTCAATTGTGTCTTTTTTTGGGGGTGGCTCTTTTGTGAACGGCAGCTGTATTTTTTTTTTTTTTTAAGGAAGCGAGCCGCACATCCCGACATCCAGCAAACAAGTGCACTTGTGCGGCTGGCCTCCTTAATCGCTCCTTTACCCCTCTACTCCACCAGCTTTACCATTATACCTTTATCAGCAAGGATTCGATTTGCCCAAGTATATTCTCTTTGCCGTCCTGCTGCCGTGGAGTGCGGGAGGGTCTTTTCCTCTTGAGGACAACAACATTCACAGACCTCTTTGACGCCCTTTTGCCTTAAGACAGCAATCCCACTGGCACAATTAACCTGTGCTGTTTGACTGCAATTTTTTAATGTGATATAATGAAATATTGAAAACTATCTCACCATTCATCATATGAATTCCTCCCTCTCTTTGCATCCCTGGAGAAGGATTAAACTGTATCCCGAAACGCGTTGGGTGTAAGGAGGTCTCTTCATATACCCTCTTGCATGGTGATAGAAACTGTTTGTTCAGATAAATCAATATTTCGCTCTATTTTTAATCATGTTTAATTATTAACAAAATTTGTTTATTATATTACTTTGTATAAACTTGTACATTTTTACATAAGATTCTATAAAAACACATAAATTAAAGGAAGTGTACAGGGGTTGTGTATAAGAAAGAAGCTGTATTTTGTGCAAAAAAAAAAGTAAAAGAAATGAAGTCTGAGGATCCTCTGAGGCTGGAAAAACCCAGACACAGTCTGTTATTAAAGAGAGGATTAAAGAACGGTGCATGATGCAGAGAAGCCACTTAGGACATTGATTAAACCAGCTATACATTAGGGGACTTGCCAGCTTTAATAGGCTCTCAGAGCAAAGGAAATCTAATTTTATAAGGGACACGAATTCTCTATTTTCCTATCCAGCCTCAGCTGTGTAATCTGTTAAATGCAGCGTGCAAAAGACTGACGAACTACTCCAGGCGAATGTGGAAAGAAAAATTCTCTCTCGTATATAGAAATCTATTTAAGAACTGAAGACTTGTTAAACTTAGATTGTAATATGTGAACTCACCCGTCATTGTACATATTAACCATTTCAGCTCCCACATCCGTATACCTCCCACACTCGTATATTATAGAGTAGAGCAGTTTTTATACTTCTACTGAGAATCTGTTTATTTGGTGATAAATTTGTCCAAAAGTGGACAGACTTAAAAAAAAATATAGACAAGGTTTGAAAAATAATGGAAATCATCTAAAAATTAATTGTGCCTAGACAGCACCCTAAAAATTTACCAAAAATAGCAGTGCACTTCCTGGTATGGATTTACATTGAGGGACATGTTTTTTTTTTTAATGTATTTATTTTTAATAAAGAATGTCAAAAATGGTGTGTGTTTTTATTTACTTTTAACATTTTCGGTGAATGAGTAGGGGGTACTGTGTCCCCCTATTCATTCACATAGGGGTGGCGGGGATCTGAAGGCACTCTCTTCTTAAAGGGGGCTTCCAGATTCTGATAAGCTACCCCATGCATGTACCCCCACAACCACCAAGCCAGGGTTGTGGGGAAGAGGCCCTTGTCTTCAACAAGAGGACAAGGTGCTTTTCCAGCATGGCACAATTATTCACAAATTAAATAAAAGGCACCTTTTACATCCGCAGCTTTCATGAAAGCAGAACTTTGGCCCTTTCTTCAGTCTTGCACAGTTTTGTAGGGCTGAAACAACTAATCGATTAATCGACAACTAATCGATTATGAAATTAATTGATTACTATTTTCATAATCGATTAATCGGCCAGTAACATAATGGGGTTGAAAATAATAAAATTAGCCCTTTATAGTACAAAAAGAGCAAATAATCGCTACTGTAAATATTACTTTCACAGTTCTACAGTAAAAAAATGAACCCCTTACAGTAGCGATTATTTGCTTTTTTTGTACTAAGGGCTCATTTTAGTTTTTTTTAACCCCATTATGTTATTAAACGTCTTAGACCTGGTTCACATCTTTGTGTTTTTTGGTGCTTTTTGCAGAAAGACACTACAGTTCATTTAACATGGTTTTCCATGGGACACGTTCACATCTATGCTTTTTTTCAGCCGCTGCGTATTTGGAAAGGGTCAAGGACTTTTTTTTTTTTTTTTTTAACGCAAAACAGCGCTTTTTTGGTTCAATATACTTAAATGGAGAAGCTGCAGAAAAGCATGTAATGCGTTTTTGCAGCAATTTGTATTTTTTAATCTGCCCAACAACAAATTGGCCAAAAAACTGTATTCATCTTCTAATAGTATATAGTATACCAGTGATGGCGAACCTTGGCACTCCAGATGTTTTTGAACTACATTTTCCATGATGCTCTTGCACTCTGCAGTGTAGTTCAGCATCATGGGAAATGTAGTTCCAAAACATCTGGAGTGCCAAGGTTCTCCATCACTGGTATATACAGTATATCTCTTCTGTCTGTTATTCTCAGAGTGGATTCAATATTTTGCTCCCTAACCATATAGTTGGTTGTTTATATTTACCACTGCATAGAGATATTTAAGAATAAATTGCTTTTTTTTAAAACTTTACATAATAACGAAATTATACACCACACTTTTTTTTTTAAGGTTATTAACCGATTAATCAAAACAATAATAGACCAACTAATCGATTATGAAAATAATCGTTAGTTGCAGCCCTACAGTTCTGAGTAAGCAATTTCAGTCCAGGAGAAGAGTCTGTACAACTTAGCAAGACCGAAGGGCAGACTGGAGTTACCCTTTAATAAAAGCCGCAGATGTAGGAGGATTTCCACCAACATGTTAAATCTTCTCTGTGGTTTCAGGGAAGAATTCTGTTTGAAGAAAAGACAATGACATCCACAGAGCAGATCTGAAGTGCTCAGTTACATCTGAAATCACGCCGTCAATCCGAGCCACATTCCTTCCACGAGATACCAAACAACTTACCAAGTGTGCAAAAAAAAAAAAAAAAAAGCTTTGCAGCCACCCACGCGTTTGTCACCTCCGCAGCACATGTGAAGGATGAGGCATGAGACTTAACACACCGACGGAGATAAAAGAGATTCGTTTTCACAGACTGCTAATTAAAAGAGCCGAGGAAGATCTTGCACCCCTCAATCAACGGCTCGGGCGAAAATCATGCAGTGATGCCACCGGGACACAGAGCGCGGCTTAATTGCAGACGAGCACCATCGACCGCGTGGATGTTAGTTTGCACCTCTGACATACGCCTCGTGGCTCCGGATGCCAATTAGAAGCGTTCGGTAACACCTCCCATCTGCATTTATTAAACAAATTTGGGCACAGGTACTAAAAATAGACCGCGGGGGGGGGGGGGGGGGGGGATTGGGGGGATATGACAGATTATGTTGGCAACCAAGGAAGCTGTGCACAAGGACAAATATGAGGATCTGTCCCCGTAAACAAACATAATATTCTGATGCTGACAACTTCTGACACTGAGCAGAATCAGTTCATTCAGAAAATACTTTAGCTCGGCTTAAAGGATCAGTCCACTGGTATCAGAACTGGTATTACAGTTTTTGGTGGATGCTGGATAGTTAAATCACCTTCCGGTTTCTTCTTGTCTCAGGGGTGCTACTAGTTATATCTCAGATTTCCCAGATCTGCAATCTGCTGTGCCCATTATGAGGGGTTCCCACCATCCCTGTGCTGAGTTCCCTGGTCTTTACACCTGCTGTGCCCATTATGAAGGGTTCCCACCATCACTGTGCTGAGTTCCTGAGTCTGTACACCTGATGTGCCCATTATGAGGGGTTTCCACCATCACTGTGCTGAGTTCCCTGGTCTTTACACCTGCTGTGCCCATTATGAAGGGCTCCCAGTCCCCACCATCCCTGCACTGAGTTCCCTGGACTGTACACCTGATGTGCCCATTATGAGTGGTTCCCCCCATCCCTGTGCCGAGTTCCTGGGCCTGTACACCTGCTGCACCCATTATGAGGGGTTCCCACCATCCCGGTGCTGAGTTCATGGGACTGTACACCTGCTGTGCCCAATCCATGCACTGAGCTCCCTAATTTCCTTTCTCACAGACCAAACAAGAAGTATGAAAACAGCCTAAACATAGACAGCAACATAAACTGACAGATTTTAACCCTTTCCACTCTATAAAAAGAGAAAAACAAAATACTGTAGCACTCTAAACCTATGTTAACAATCTGGCTGAGATGTAATAATAAAGAGTAGAAAAAATAAAATATGTACCTTTCCTGGGGAAAATGCTGCATCTCTTTCCTTAGGTGCTAATCATAACCCAAATCCTGAGCGTTTGGTCATGTGATTTCTGCTAAGGGTAAGGAACAGCCAAGTTGAACTTGCATGGTTTCCTTCAGCACAGATCAGATGACCAGATGCCGAGCCTACTGGCCATGTATCCAGCACTGCTGGGAGCCTTCGGCAGCATTTTCTCCAGGCGAGCATTTGAGCTCATCTATTACTCATTATTTCTCCAGCCAACTTAGACTGTTCTCAGTGTCTAGAATTTCTCCCCCAAAACACAATCCTAATTCAGCGCTCAGCTACCGGCAGGAAAGTACATTCAGTCAGAGAGTTACTTATTTATTAATGTGATCATTTATTTAATACACACTGTGAGCCTAATAAGGGAAACTCAGGGCCCTCATAGAACCAGCAGGCAGAAGCTGAGCAGAAAAAAAAAAAAATGGGAAAACGCACTTTTATTTTTAGCGAGTCGGCTCTGGCAAACCAGAATATTATTTATCAGGTACATGAGATCTAGGAACAGAGTCACAAATATAAAGTGTAACTTTATATGAATGTTCTTGACTTTATGCCCATTCATTTATCATATATAGTCTACTCCGGGACCCCAAGATGCTTGAAAAGGTATATGATTTCAATTTATAAATACCGTACTGGTGACCCCTCAATAGGGATAAAACTTTTTCAAGAAACAAAATTCCCTGGTCTGATGAAACAAAGATTGAACTCTTTGGCCTATTTGTCAAGTGTCATATCTGGAGGAAACCAGGCACCGCTCATCACCTGGCCAATACCATTCCTACAGTGAAGCATGGCGGTGGCAGCATCATGCTGTGGGGATGTTTTTCAGCGGCAGGAACTGGGAGACTAGTCAGGATCGAGGGTAAGATGAATGCAGCAATGTACAGAGACATCCTTGATGAAAACCTGCTCCAGAGCGCCCTGGACCTCAGACTGGGTTGAGGTTCATCTTCCAACAGGACAACTATTCTAAGAACACAGCCAAGATAACAAAGAAGTGGCTATGGGATAACTCTGTGAATGTCCTTGGATGGTCCAGCCAGAGCCCAGACTTGAACCCGATTGAACATCTCTGGAGAGATCTGAAAATGGCTGTGCACCGACGCTCCTCATCCAACCTGATGGAGCTTGAGAGGTCCTGCAAAGAAGAATGGGAGAAACTGCCCAAAAATAGGCATGCCAAACTTGTAGCATCATACTCAAAAAGACTTGAGGCTGTAATTGGTGCCAAAGGTGCATCAACAAAGTATTGTGCAAAGGCACAATATTTATGCACATGGGATTTTTTTTCATTTTTTTATTTTTAATACACTTGCAAAGATTTCAAACCAACTTTCACATTGCCATTATGGGGTATGGTTTGTAGAGGAAAATAATTTAATCAATTTTGGAATGAGGTTGTAACTGTTTTTTTTTTAACTGCCAAAACCCAAATCTATATTCCAGAAATCCTGATAAGATAACATTATATTTATAAGTGTTTATACAAATGTACAAGTTAAAAACAAGGTACCAAACATGCCTAGGAGTTAACGTTCAGAAGGTGAATTTGTCACAATAAATCTCTTAATGAAAACATAAAACTAGGTCTACCCTACTATAGCCAATGAAATCTCCTCATCAAATATAGTGTATAAATCAGAGGCTGTGCCCATTTACTGAAGTAAATCACAGTGTAGGGTCCTCAACAGGATTCCATCATGGAAACTTAAATCACCATTACTGGTAAAAATTCCAAATGGACTATACAGTGTTTTTTAACTGTCAGAACCAAAAGTTGTATTCCATAAATCCCGATATAACATTACATTCACAACAAGTATCTACCAAAATGTACAAGTAAAAAAACAAGGTACCAAACATGTCTAGGCTAAAACGCTCAAAAGGTGAATTGGTCTGGTTACATCTCCTAAGGAGAATACAAAATTAGTGTACCCCACTATAGGCAATGAAGTCTACTCATCAAATACAGTCCATAAATCAGAGACCATGCTCATTTACTTAAGTAAATCCCAGTGTAAGGTCCTCACTGGGAGTTCCAAGTGGACTTAATGCCCTCTGTGTTTTTTTGCTTTTTCTTGCCAGAACCAAAAATTTTATTCAATAAATCCTGATATGATAACATTACATTTACAACAAGTGTCTACCCAAATGTACAAGCTAAGGACAAGGTACCAAACATGCCTAGGCTCTAAAGCTCAGAAGGTGAATTGGTCACATTATACATCTCCTAAAGAGAATACGAAATAGGGTCTACCCTACTGTAGGAAATGAAGTCTTCTCATCAAATATGGTCCACAAATAAGAGGTCGTCCACATTTTACAGAAGTAAATCACAGTGCAGGGTCCTCCACCACAGAAATTTCTATCATCAAAACCAGAACCAAAAATTGTATTACATAAAACCTGATACGATAACATTACATTCAAAAGTGTTTCCCCGAACATACAAGTAAAAAACAAGGTACCAAACAATCCGAGGCAATATTGTTCAAAAGGTGAATTGGTCACATTACATCTCCTAAGGAGAACACGAGATAGTGTCTACTCTACTATAGGCAAGTAAATCAAATATACAGTAATCCATAAGTCAGAGGCTGTGCTCATTTACTGAAGGAAATCACAGTGTAGGGTTCTCAACAGGACTCCATTATGTAAATTTCAATCATCAATGCTGGTAGTAAAAATCTATGTGGTCTATAAGGGCTCTGTTTTTGTTTTTTTTTTTAACTGCCAGAAATCTATATTCCATAAATCATGATATGATAACATTATATTCATAACAAGTGTCTACACAAATGTACAAATAAAAAAAACAAGGTAGCAAACAAGCCTAGGCTTTAATGTTCGGAAGGTGAATAGATCATATTAAGTCTCCCAAAGAGAATACAAGATACTGTAAGGTCTACCCTACTATAGGCAATGAAGTCTTCTCTTCAAATATACACTAGTTCATAAATCGGAGCTGTGCTCATATGCTAAAGTAAATCACAAGTGTAAGGTCCTCAACAGGATTCCAACACAGAAATTTCTATCACCAAAAGTATTAGTTAAATTCCAAGTGGATTATATGCCTTCTGAGAAAGCCAAACCCATATGTCAGGGCAGGCGGCACTTGACGGTTTGTAAGAAGTTCAACAGTTAAAGTGAACCTTTCAGTAAGTTTATAACTCTGCTTGAAAAATTCTAGGAATAGTATTATTTTTCGGAAAAGCTTCACTTTTTCTTAAAGTCTCTAATCCAATGACTTTGCCTAGGCAAACAGGTCATCAGTCTGCTGCAGACAGGAGAAAGCATTTCCTTAGTCTCCTCTCCCTCAGTGTACAGACTGCAACATTGTAACTTTGTAGCAGTCTGATAGGTTCACCTTTAAAAGAGAAGGGAATTTTTTATTTTTTTGCAGTTTCAGACTTACGTAGGTGGATGCAGCATTGGTCTGATGCTGCATCTTTCCCCTGATGCCTTTGCACTGAGAACCGAGCGATCGAACATCGATGATCGCTCAGTTTATAGAGCTCCCGAGCAGACAGCAGTAGACTGTTAGTCACTGCTCTCTGCTCTTCTCCCTCCTCGCTCACTGAAGCGCTGAATTGTGGAGGGGGCGGAGCGGCCGTTTCAGGCTCTCAGCGGTTTGCTGAGAGGCTGAGCCGTGTGTCAGTTCAGGCACCTGGTGGATCTAGACTCCGTGGTCAGGATGATGCGGTTCCTAGACTGACATTGGTGACTTCAGCACAGAGCGGTCTTCAGTCTGCTCTGAGCTGAAAACGGGTCGCGGGAGTGCAAAAAGGAATTGTACTCCTGTAATCCATAGAAGTACAGCCAAACCAGCTTTGGCTATACTTCTCCTTTAACTTTGTAGCAGCTATCACTTGTAGTTTCTAAGGAAGGTCTGGACTACAGCAAAGATAATTTTGAGGACTGTAGGCTCCTGGCATTGGCTTAAAGTGGTTGTAAACCCTTACAACACACTTTTTGCTACAGGTAAGCCTATAATAAGGGTTACCTCTAGCTACCCTGGATATCTCCTAAACCTGAACGGTTTAGGAGATGTCCCCTGCATTTGCATGTGCCGACGTCATCGGCACATGCGCACTGAATCAAACTGAAGCAATGGCACGTACGTGCCGTTGCTTTAGTTAGACTGTGCCGCTACCGGCGGCTTCCGCGCACATGCGCGGGAGTGACGTCATCACAGCCAATCACAGCGGCGGAGCCCGCGATACCCGGAAGTAGCTCAGGGAGCGATGTGCCGGCCGGAGCGGTTAACGAGGACCGCTGCGGGGGCTTCGATCTAAGGTAATACATAATGAGCTAGTATGCTAAGCATACTAGCTCATTATGCCTTTGTCTTGCGTTTTTTTTTGTTTTTTTGGGGGGGTTTAAAACCACTTTAAAGTGATTGTAAAGGCTCGTTTAAAAAAAATAAAATAAAAAAATAAATAACAAACATGTTATACTTATCTCCTCTGTGCAGTTGGTTTTGCACAGAGCAGCCTGGATCCTCCTCTTCTCGGGTCCCTCTTCACTGCTCCTAGCCCCTCCCTTCTTTGAGTGCCCCTCAGCCAGCAGCTTGCTACAGGGGGCACCCAAGCCGAGTCAGAGCTCCGTGTAGCGTTTCAGACACGGAACCCTGACCCGGCCCTGCCCCTCTCTCCCCTGATTGGCTGACTGGCTTTGATTGACAGCTGCAGAAGCCAATGGCGTAGCTGCTCTGTCTCAGCCAATCATGAGGAGTGTCCTGGATGGCTGAGGGAATCGTGGACATAGCTGGAGAGAGAAGGAACTCAGGTAAGTAATTAGGGCGGCTGGGGAGGCTGCTACTCACACAAGGTTTTTTTATCTTAATGCATAGAATGCATTAAGATAAAAAAAAACTTCAGCCTTTACAACTCCTTTAACAAGGTAAAGAGGGTAACAAATCCATTTTATTAATATTTTTGTCATCACTAAACATCTATTCTTTGAAGTCTTTTTAGATCTAGGATTTTTCGAGATCTTTACATGCTGTAATTCAGTAACACAGAGGCTGGGGATGGATTATACCGCAGTCCATTTACTATCTGAATATATAGTTACTCTTCGCAGCTGCATGAGTCCAGTCTAGGCCGGACAGCCGGATCTGGAGACTTTAAACTAATTACGCCGTTAATTATCTGACTGATACCAGAGCCACAGCGATCTCATTACCATGACAGCCGAACGTGACACCGCGGACTGAGAATAGCCGGCTTTGTCATGACTGATCACGAGTTAATCCTGCCAGGAAGGAACGCAACGTCTATCAGGATTTTGGGGATTAGGCACATCACAATCCATTTTCACTGTGTTAATCCTCTGGATCTCCATGGATATGTAACCAGGAGGCCTGTCCGCTGAGCAGGCGCTGTGTCGGTGGGGTGCTCGGCTGCACGCTCTCAGCCGCCGTATACAGGCTGCGAATGGAGAAGTTGCTGAACATTTACACAGCTAAGCTAAAAGTAAGAAAGTTGATGTGTAGGGCCAAAAACTTTCAAAGCCATCCGGTGACATCACTGACCCTCGCTCGGTCGAACAGAGATTGGCCAACTGTGACGCTCCACTCCAAAAACTTCTTTTCTAGGTTATCCACAGTGAGGAAGGCTTAAAGTGATATTAAAAGGCAAGTTTTTCTTTAAAAAAAAAAAAAAACAACAAACATGTCATACTTACCTACTCTGTGCAGTGGTTTTACACATAGCAGCCCAGATCCAGGGTTTTTGTCCTCCTCCCTTTTTCTTTTTTTTTCTCCTCACTGTGTGGTTTCTCGAATTCCTTTGCATTAATCTCCAGATACCCTTCTGTGCCTCTCCTGAGGAAGCAAGTTTTTTTTCTTTTATCTGGCGAAACGCGTAGAGAAATCCAGCACAGATCATCTATGTTGAGGACAGTTTTTCAATTCGGTTTTAATACTGTACATATATGCACCTCCACTGTTGGTAAATGTATAGGACAGTGTTTTTTTGTTTTTGTTTTTTTTTACCTGTTTGAGACCAAGCGTCCCTGTCGGCTGTATTTGTTTCAGAACAGACAGGGATAGTAGGAAGCAATTTATTATTTGCAGGCGGAACGACAGAACAGCACTTCCCAGCTATACTGTAACTTAACCTGCGTGGACAGTGTTTTTAAATGTATGTAACATTTTGGATTAATACATTTCCTTACATATTTTACACTTTTGGGGTGTGACTCGTTAAAAGGAGAAGTCCAGGGGGAGCTCGTTAGGCTGGGCTTCTCCTATGGGTCACAGGAGTGCAATTCGTTTCGCACTCCTGTGACCCGTTTTTAGCAGAGAGCGGTCTGAAGTCCGCTCTCTGCTGACGTCACCAAGATCAGCCCAGACACCGCGTCATCCCGACTCTGGAAGTCTGGATCCGCCAGGTGCCTGGACTGATAGTTGTCTCAGCCTCTTAGTGAGTCGCTGAGACGGCCACTCCCCGCCCCTCCACAGCTCAGCGCTCCAATGAGCATGGAGGAGCAGAGGGGAGAGCTGCTGATTGACAGTCAGCAGCTCTCTGCTTGAAGAGCTGAAAGAACCGAGCCATTGGTGGTGTTGGATCGCTCAGTTCTCAGTGCAGAGGCGGCAGGGGGCCGATGCTGCATCCACCTAGGGAAGTATGATTATGGTAAAAAAAAAAATTCCCATACTTCTCTTTTAAAGTCCCGTGGGCCTTGAAATGTGGTTGTGTCAGCCTAGATCCTCATCTGGCACTCCTGGCCCCTCCCTCCTGCTGCGTGCCCCCAGAGTAAACAGCTTGCTGTGGGGGCACCGGAGCAGAGCCGCTGCTTCCCCAGCAGGTCCAGGCCCCGCACTTACCCCATCTCGCAGGCAGCGCTGCGGGTGGCGGCGGCTTCTCTCCGGGCTCGTCTTCCTGCTTTTCCTGTCTCCTCTTCCCGGCGGCCAATCCAATCGGCTCCCCTTTCGGTCCATCAGGTAATGGGTGTCACAACCCGCTTCCTGATTGGCCGGGAGGAGAATCAATGTTACAAAAGTGAATATTCATCCGCTTTTGTCACACAACCGGGTGGGCTTGGGGCGCAGTGCACTGCACCCCAAGCCCACCCTTTTTTTTATCCTATTAGAGCCTCTGGCTCTAATCACGTGCTTCAAACCCCCCATTGGAATCCGTGCGTCCGGCACCCTGCATGTAGATCAGGGGGCAGGACACATGGAAAGGGGGGGCGGTGCCCGTGCACCCCATGAACGGGCCACTACTACTCTTGAGAGGCGTACTGACACACAGGTGATGTGATGTTAGGAAGCTGTGTAAAGCCCCCTACCAGCTATGATCTGCCTGCATTGCATAGAGAAGCACAGAGACTCTAAAATATCTCTAAAATAAGGTTTGTAATGAAAATGGAAAAGGTCTTATTTAAAAAAAAAAAAAAAATTGCATGTTGATAATCGGGAGTGAAAAGAAACCAGGAAAGGCAAAATGTAAGCAGATTACATTTCAGCTTCCACCTTATTCCTAAGCATCCCTTATTCCATTGAATAATCCATTGTTCTGGGTAACTTCTCTTAGGCCTCGTTGGACACACTTTTTTTAATGAGGAAGTAAACTTCTAGAAGACCTTATGCAAAGACTTGCTTGTAATGTATTATATTGTTAGCAACATATACTTTTTACAATGCCTTGAAAAAGTATTCATACCCCTTGAAATTTTCCACATTTTGTCATGTTACAACCAAAAACGTAAATGTAACACAGGACATACCTCACCCCTATTTGGGTAGCCAGATATAAGCGTAATCAGTCCACCCTTTGCCTACTATGTGGGCAAGAAACGGGCACGTTCTACCATTTGATATGGACCTGTACAAAAATTCAACAGCTTTGGAAACAAGTTGTAACCTTTTTGCATGACACCATGGGTTCTCCCATAGCGCTAGAACCAAAACAATGTCTTCTAGGGATATTCCCAGATACAGTAGACAAATTCACTATATACTCGAGTAGAAGTCGAGTTTTTCAGCACATTTTTTTGTGCTGAATGTGCCCCCCTCGACTTATACTCGAGTCAAGCACTTTTCTGCAGCAAAAAATTTCATTTTCCGAACTAAATTTGGGGCCCCGTATCTCAGGGCCCCTTAGTGTTAGGAACCCTAAATTCGGTGTGCAAACCCAGTCGAACTGGCCCCGAGATACAGGGCCCCAAAATCGGTTCGGAAAATGTCATTCTCTGCTGCAGAAAAGTGCTTGACATTTTCTGAACCGACTTTGGGGCCCCGTATCTCAGGGCCACTTGGGGCTAGGAACCCCAAATTTGGTGTGCAAACACAGTGGAACTGGTACCACGACATATCCAAAGCTGGAGTTCCTAGCACTAAGTGGCCCCAAGATATGGGGCCCCAAAACCGGCTCAGAAAATGTCACTCTGCTGCAGAAAAGTGCTTGACATTTTCTGAACCGATTTTTGGGGCCCTGTATCTTGGGGCCACTTGCTAGAAACCCCAGCTTTGGATATTTTATGGTGCTGGGTTTGCACACCAAATTTTGGGTTCTTAGCACTAAGTGGCCCAGAGATACGGGGCCCTAAATTCGGTCAACTGTGTCCATCTGCAGCAATGTCATTTCGGGACCCTTTGGGTTCAGAGACCCCAAATTTTGACTGCAGCTAGGAGGCATCTAGGAACCCTTAACTACCGAGTTTGAAGTTCGGGGGACCTATGGCTGCAAATAGGCACAGTGAGGCTGCAAATGGGCACAGTGAGGCTGCAAATGGGCACAGTAATGCTGCAAGTGGGCATTGTTGACCCTCTTTTCCACTTACAGTAGCTGTGCATTTCTCACCCTCGTCTTATACTCGGGTCAAAAAGTTTTTCCCATTTTTTTGTGGTAAATTAGGGCCTCGACTTATACTCGGATCGACTTATACTCGAGTATATACGGTATTCCTCCCCGAAACTCTATTTTCCGTTAGGAAAATAATTGCAAGAAAGTGGATGAGACCATCTCCCCCCTAGTTTTGCGGAGTGGAGGACAGAAGTCAACACAACCTTACCATACAACAAATACGTATATATTAATAGAGGCTGCTCGGCCACATACAATAAGATCTGGGATCGTTGGTTACAGGAACCAGAAACTTGCAGTTAATTATGAATCTGATCAGTAATACAAAAATTTAGATGCTTACAATTAGTCTTTATTCCTGCTGTGTCTAGTGAATGCACATATCAAAAATGTAAAACAGCATATGCCATTCCATAATAATTGTTATACCTGTATTGAATGTAGTATTCAGTTCATGGACTATAATATGCGCTTTATGTATGCAAATGCTACATTACTCATATACACACCATCTGTATTCAAATAAAAACCTTTTGTTCAAAAAAAAAAATATTAACCTGACCAGTGACACAAAGGTTCAGACACATAAATGGATAATCAATCTTTATATCGGCAGTATTTTGTGGATGCACTTACCTAGATATACATCAGCATATACTATTGTATAATATTTGCTATATCTGTATTGAATGCACCATTCATTTTATGGAACTCATTCTGCAATCTATGTATACAATACGTTAAATATGTATGCATCATTTTGACTTAATAAAAAACTTTGTTCAACGAAAAAAAAAAAAAAACGTAAATGTATTTTATTGGGATTTTATGTGATAGACCAACACAAAGTGGCGCATAATTGTGAAGTGGAAGGAAAATGATAAATGGTTTTCAAATTATTTACAAATAAATATCTGAAAAGTGTGGCATGCATTTATATTCAGCCCCCTTTACTCTGATTCCCCTAACTAAAATCTAGTGGATCCAATTGCCTTCAGAAGTCACCTAATTAGTAAATAGAGTCCACCTGTGTGTAATTTAATCTCAGTATAAATACAGCTGTTCTGTGAAGCCCTCAGAGGTATGTTAGAGAACCTTGGTGAACAAACAGCATCATGAAGGCCAAAGGAACACACCAGACAGGTCAGGGATAAAGTTGTGGAGCGGTTTAAAGCAGGGTTAGGTGATAAAAAAAAATTCCAAGCTTTGAACATCTCACAGAGCTCTGTTCAATCCATCATCCGAAAATAGAAAGAGTATGGCACAACTGCAAACCTACCAAGACATGGCCGTCCACCTAAACTGACCGGCCGGGCAAGGAGAGCATTCATCAGAGAAGAGCCAAGAGGTCCATGGTAACTTTGGAGGAGCTGCAGAGATCCACAGCTCAGGTGGGAGAATCTGTCCACAGGACAACTATTAGTCGTGTTCTCCACAAATCTGGTCTTTATGGAAGAGTGGCAAGAAGAAAGACATTGGTGAAAGAAATCCATAAGAAGTCCCGTTTGCAGTTTGTGAGAAGCCATGTGGAGGACACAACAAACATGTGGAAGAAGGTGCTCTGGTCAGATGAGACCAAAATTGAACTTTTTGGCCTAAAAACAAAATTCTATGTGTGGTGGAAAACTAACACAGCACATCACCCTGAATACACCATCCCCACCGTGAAACATGGTGGTGGCAGCATCATGTTGTGGGGATGCTTTTCTTTAGCAGGGACAGGGAAGCTGGTCAGAGTTGATGGGAAGATGGATGGAGCCAAATACAGGGCAACCTTACAAGAAAACCTGTTAGAGTCTGCAAAAGACTTGAGACTGGGGTGGAGGTTCACCTTCCAGCAGGACAACGACCCTAAACATACAGCCAGAGCTACAATGGAATGGTTTAGATCAAAGCATATTCATGTGTTAGAATGGCCCAGTCAAAGTCCAGAACTAAATCCAATTGAGAATCTGTGGCAAGACTTGAAAATTGCTGTTCATAGACGCTCTCCATCCAATCTGACAGAGCTTGAGATATTTTGCAAAGAAGAATGGGCAAAAATGTCCCTCTCTAGATGTGCAAAGCTGGTAGAGACATCCCCAAAAAGACTTACAGCTGTGATTGCAGTGAAAGGAGGTTCTACAAAGTATTGACTTCGGGGGGCTGAATACAAATGTACCCCACACTTTTCACATATTTAAGAAAAAAAATTGAAAACCATTTATCATTTTCCTTCCACTTCACAATTATGTGCCACTTTGTGTTGGTCTATCACATAAAATCCCAATACAATACATTTATGATTTTGGTTGTAACGTGACAAAATGTGGAAAATTTCAAGGGGTATGAATACTTTTTCAAGGCACTGTATATCGTGTATAATAAAGCCAAAATTCTTTTAGACATATTGTATGTTATTAGTATTTGTTTATGTGCACATGGGGGTATATTTAAAGTCCTGGTGCCCATTGCTACTATGGTATGTACGGGATGGGACCCCTGTCTTCACAAACTTCAATATAAAATTACACTCCCTCCCACAAAACACAAACTCTTCCTCCAACATTTACCTATAGGTAATTCTATAATAAGGCTTACCTATAGGTAGTGTAAATATCTGCTAAATGTGTACCGTTTAGGAGATAATTACAATACATGCAGCCAGTGACCTCAATGACACATACGCTCTGAAGGAGTGAAAACGGAAGCGGCTACAACACTGACATTGTGGCGCTGGAACAGCTTTGTTTTCAGGTAAGTTTCACATAATGTGCTAGTATGCGATGCATACTAGCACATTTTGACTTTACCTTTCAGGAAGAAAAAAAAAAAAAAAAAAAAAGTCCAGCGGTATACAACCGCTGTTAAAGCACTCTGAATGGCAATCAAAGTGCCTGTCGCTAAACAAAATGGTGACCTTACAGTACTGTTCACACTTATGTTTGCTTCAAAAATTATCCCCCATGTCGCTTTCTTGGCGTTTCAAAGTGTCTCCAAAGCCTAAATGGAAGTCTATGACAACACTCGCTTACAGCACCTGAAACTTTTGAGGGGCCTATATTCAGGAGGTATTACAGGTATGAGATATCCCAGGATGCACTGGGAAACCAACAAGCGAACTGGAAAGACGCCATCAGCAGTCACTTCTGGTTGATGTGTATAAATTCTGAGAGTGTCTGGTGCAGACGTCACATCTGGTGTGGAGCAACAGGAAGGTGCGTGGGGTTCGGACTGGAATGGAGAAACTAGCAGACGGAACAAGTGATGTGCAACATGGGAACTGCTATAGTAAAAGGTGAGCAGTGACTGGAGAGAGAGAGGATTGAGCGGCAGAGGATCAGCAGAGCTGGTGGAACAGAGCAGGAGTAACTAGCAGATGTCACAAGTGGTGAGCAGTATGGGAGCAATATAGCAGGAGGTGAGCGGGAACATGAGAGAGAGAGAGGGATCAGCAAACCAGAGGATCGGCAGAGGTGGGGGTTGCTACTGAGCGGAGAATCAGCAAAGCTGGGTATACTACTAAGCGGGGAACCAGTAGAGATGGGGGTACTACCAAGCGGGGAACCAGCAGAGCTGGGGATACTACTAAGCGGGGGAACCAGCAGCACTGGGGGTACTACTAAGCGGGGAACCAGCAGAGCTGGGGGTACTACTAAGCGGGGAACCAGCAGAGCTGGGGGTACTACTAAGCGGGGAACCAGCAGAGCTGGGGGTACTACTAAGCGGGGAACCAGCAGAGCTGGGGGTACTACTAAGCGGGGAACCAGCAGAGCTGGGGGTACTACTAAGCGGGGAACCAGCAGAGCTGGGGGTACTACTAAGCGGGGAACCAGCAGAGCTGGGGGTACTACTAAGCGGGGAACCAGCAGAGCTGGGGATACTACTAAGCGGGGGAACCAGCAGCACTGGGGGTACTACTAAGTGGGGAACCAGCAGAGCTGGGGGTACTACTAAGTGGGGAACCAGCAGAGCTGGGGATACTACTAAGCGGGGGAACCAGCAGAGCTGGGGGTACTACTAAGCGGGGAACCAGCAGAGCTGGGGGTACTACTAAGCGGGGAACCAGCAGAGCTGGGGGTACTACTAAGCGGGGAACCAGCAGAACTGGGGGTACTACTAAGCAGGGAACCAGCAGAGCTGGGGGTACTACTAAGCGGGGAACCAGCAGAGCTGGGGGTACTACTAAGCGGGGAACCAGCAGAGCTGGGGGGTACTACTAAGCGGGGAATCAGCAGAGCTGGGGGTACTACCAAGCAGGGAATCAGCAGGGCTGGGGGTACTACTAAGCGGGGAATCAGCAGAGCTGGGGGTACTACTAAGCAGGGAATCAGCAAGGCTGGGGGTACTACTAAGCAGGGAATCAGCAGGGCTGGGGGTACTACTAAGCAGGGAATCAGCAGGGCTGGGGGTACTACTAAGCAGGGAATCAGCAGGGCTGGGGGTACTACTAAGCAGGGAATCAGCAAAGCTGGGGGTACTACTAAGCGGGGAACCAGCAGAGCTGGGGGTACTACTAAGCGGGGAACCAGCAGAGCTGGGGGTACTACTAAGCGGGAAATCAGCAGAGCTGGGGGTACTACTAAGCAGGGAATCAGCAAGGCTGGGGGTACTTCTAAGTGGGGAACCAGCAGCGCTGAGAGTACTACTAAGCGGGGAACCAGCAGAGCTGGGGGTACTACTAAGCGGGGAATCAGCAGAGCTGGGGGCACTACTAAGCGGGGAATCATCAGAGCTGGGGGTACTACTAAGCGGGGAATCAGCAGAGCTGGGGGCACTACTAAGCGGGGAATCATCAGAGCTGGGGGTACTACTAAGCGGGGAATCAGCAGAGCTGGGGGCACTACTAAGCGGGGAATCAGCAGAGCTGGGGGCACTACTAAGCGGGGAATCAGCAGAGCTGGGGGCACTACTGAGCAGGGAATCTGCTAAATGAGGTTACTAATAAGCATGCATTGCACGAGGTCGCAGTGCAGATGTGGCGTCGACCCTATATAACTACATTGGTCGTGTCTGGCAGTGGCCCTGCCCGCCGAAAGTGACATGCTGTTTATGTTTTGTCGCGGCCATGCATATCTGCGGCTCAGCAGCCTACCTTTACTGCCCCCTAGCCACACGTATCAACGAAAGTTTCAAGGTTTTATTTTTTAATTCCGACCAGAGACCACCTTTAATCATCAGATTCAGGTAGGCTGATGCCTTACATAAGCCTCGTAACATCAAAAAAAATGTCCACAGCGCTAAGTCCTGTCACATGATCCAGACCGTCATGTGTCCCCCCCCCCCCCTTTTTTTTTTTTTTCTCTCTCCTCTCTCCCAAAGAGATGAAAGCTTCTATTCAGATTTTAATCAGATATCTAAATCAAATGGCATTTCTAGCAGAAGAGAATTAATTAATAGCTCCTGAAAAGCTTATTTAAATGAGCGCGATGTTTGCGAGCGGACAGACAAAAGGAGCGGATCCCTCGCTTTTCTTTAACCCCTGCCCAACCGACGATCTAAGCGGAAGAGAAGCGGTAATTAATTTTTTTTATTTTTTTTTTCTCCCAGCCCATGAATATGGATACGGCGGTCTAAGGAGACCCATCTAATTTATTTAGGCAGGTATATGGAAAATGGTGGAATTTGCATAATAATAAAAATTGTATAGCATTTCATGTAAATGATTTCCAGGCTTAAACCCTCGACGGGGCGAAGCCGCGCGCAATTTACAGCTGACATTTTTAAGCATATAGCATTTAATGAAGCATTTTGAGGGCTTAAAATATTCATCGTCGGTAATATTGTGTAATCTATAGGAGTCATCACTCACCGATGTCCATATCTGAAATGCAGATGGCTCGGCAGAGTCGCAGGAGATTGTAAACTTAAAGCTGTCGCTGGAAATGTCACCGAAGCTCTAAATTACTTTTCGCGGCGAAATGCTGGAATTTTTATTTTTTTTTTTACAAAATGCAGAGCCTGATGATCGGTTGGTGGGGCTGGGAACACAGTAGGAGACACCTCTGAAAAATGGACTGAGAGGCAAAATGAACACATTTTGAAAATATTTGCATAGTTTTTCAATGATTAAAAATGCATGTACATTTGTTCTGTGTGAACAAAGCGAAATCAAATGTTCCTGGGCTATGTTCTCTGCAGAGCGAATGTTTTTCAATGGGAAAAAAAAAAATTGTGGGAATGGGGAAAATACTGCATTATGGCCACTAGATGGTGCTGAGCTCATTTCCTGTGCAGCACAGTGGCTAAGTGGTTAGCACTTCCACCTAGGCCTGTCAGTTCAAATCCCAACCATGGCACTACCTGCCCGGAGTTGGTCGAGCATGTGTCTGTGTGGGTTTCCTCCGGGTACTTCGGTTATTAATACTATTATTATACAGGATTTATATAGTGCTAACAGTTTGCATAGCACTTTACAATATAAAAGGGAGACAGTATAGTTACAATACAAGAGGGCTAAGAAGGCCCTGCTCATAAGAGCTTACAATCTAAGAGGGTGGGGCAAGTGGTACAAAAGGTTATAACTGTGGGGCATGAGCTGACGCAAGTCCTTCTACACCCCAAAGACATGCTGGCTGGTTAATTGGCTGCTGTCTATATTGGCCCTATTCTGTGTATGTATGAATGTGAGTTAGGGACCTTAGATTGTAAGCTCCTTGAGGGCAGGGAGTGATGTGAACACAATCTATATGTAAAGCGCTGCATAAATTGATAGCGCTATATAAGTACTTGTAATAAATACATACTATCTAGTGACCATAATGCCACTGAGAAAAATACTGCATCATGGCCACTAGATGGCACTAAGTTGCATAGGTAATGCATATGTTCCTCATCCCCATCTAGTGGCCATAATGCGATATTTTCCACATTTACTCACTGGAGCTGCAGAAAACATAGTCCGAGAACATTGGATTTTGCTCCATTTGCACACAACGAATTTCACACACAGTTTCAACGGATGAACAGCCACGCAAAGGTTTCATAATAACCCTTAAAGCGATATTAAAAGCCTTGTTTAACCGCTTCCCGCCCGCCATATAGCAAAATGACGTGCGCAAAGGACATCCTATGACGTCCAGCAGGATAAGCCACTATTGCGCAACTGCATCACGGCGATTGTTGGTGTGGTGAGTCGGTCGGACACACCGCATCACCGATCTCTGTAAACGGCGCCTCTGACGTAGGGGCTCTTTGCCATGTGATCAGCTGTGTCCAATCACAGCGTAAAGAGGAAGAGCCGTGTATCAGCTTTTCCTCCACTCGCGCTGACAGACGCAAGTAGAGGAGAGCCAATCGGCTGCTCTCCTGACAGGAGGGGGTCAGCGCTGATTGATTTTCAGTGCAGCCCACCCAAGGATGCCCAGGACCACCAGGGATGCCAATCAGTGCCCATCAGTAATGCCTGCCAGTGCCTCCTCATCAGTGCTGCCTTTCATTGCCCATCAGTGTCGCCTATCAGTGCTAATCAGTGCCACCTATCAGTGCCCATTAGTGACACCTATCAGAGCCCATCAGTGCCACCTATCAGTGCCCATCAGTGCCACCTATCAGTGCCCATCAGTGCCACCTCATTAATGCCCATCAGTGCTGCATATCAGTGCCACCCACCAGTTCCCATCAGTGCTGCATAACAGTGCCAGATATCAGTGCCCATCAGTGCTGCATATTAGTGCCTCGTCAGTGCCCATCAATGTAGCTTATCAGTGCCCATCAGTGAAGGAGAAAACTTACTTATTTACAAAATTTTTCAAATTTTTTTTTTTTTTTTTATTTGTTTAGCAAAAAATATCAATATTAGCCGCATTGGTTGTTATCATGAGAAAGCCGACCGCCATCTCCAAAAAAAAAAAAAAAAACAGTTCTGGGCTGATGCCTCTGTCTGCGGGTTTCCCCCCAGTACAACCACTTCAACAAAATGACGTACAGGTCCGTGACTTTCCGTGAAGTGGTTAAAAAGGAGAAGTAAAGTCGAAGCTCGTTTGGCTGTACTTCTCCTGTGGATCACATAGGAGTGCAGGTCATTCTGCACTCCTGTGACCCATTTTCAGCAGACAGGGGGCTGAAGTTCGCTGTTGGCTGAGGTCACAGAGCCGGTCCGGATCAGATCCGCCCACATGCCTGGACTGGCACCCGGCTCAGTGAGCCTCTGAGAGCTCCCGCCCCTCCACAGCCCAGCACTCCAGTGAGCACTGGGGGGGGGGGGGTGGGGGGTCACAGAGAGCTGCTGAGTGACAGTCACTAACTCTCTGCTCGGGGAGCTCTGAGAACTGAGCGGTCGGCATTCTCAGTATTAGGCTCCACGCACACTGAAGCTCATAAACGGCCGTTTTTGGGAGTTTGGGCCTTTTTTTTTTTTTTTTTTTTAACAGCCCGTAAACTCCCCTCTCTATGTTATCCTATGTGTCCATGCACACATGGAGGTTTTTGGATGTTTATCAGCAGTGGAGTTTATGGGCTGTTTTCTGAACGCCGTAAAATCGTGTGCAGTAGTCGTTTTTTCTTTTTTCCAAACGCTCATAAACGTCGATAAACACTCACAAACGTGGCTCACCAGCGTTTAACGCTTTTGATCCATTGAAAACGCTAAAAACCGCTAATAAACGCTATTGCAAAAACGTTAAAAAAACGTTGAAAGACTCACTGCTAAGCTACTGCGATTTTTATAACATTATTTTAACGTCCGTTGTGCATGGAGCCTTAGAGCCGGCGGGGCACAGATGCAGCATCCACCAGGTGAGTGTGATTTAAAAAAATAAAAATAAAAAAAAATAAATAAAAGGTCCCCATACTTCTCTTAAGGCAAAAAACATATTTCTTATTTTATTTCGATATACAGTGGAACCTCGGATTGCGAGTAACGTGGTTAACGAGCGTTTCGCAATACAAGCACTGTATTTTTAAAAATCGTAACTCGGTTTGCGAGTGTTGTCTCACAAAACGAGCACGATACAGGCCAAAGCGGTGTGCAGTACCACTTTTGGCCTGAGGTGGGGGGGGGGCGTTGGAGCCAAGCAGAGCTGAACATCATGCTAGGAAATGCACGAAAAGGCCCGAGTACAGCACGGCTGACCTCAGCAAATCTCGGGTAGGAAGTCTTTCCGAGGTCCCCTGAAGTGTCCCTGGGCCTTTTCAGCTGTTTCTGAGGCTCTCTGGCGCCCCCCCACCTCTGGCCGCATGCAGTATGGCATCCCATAGAAGTCAATGCGGAACAAATTATTTTCGTTTCCATTGACTTCAATGGGAAAACTCACTTTGATATGCGAGTACTTTGGCTTACGAGCATTCTCCTGGAACAGATTATGCTCGTAATCCGAGGTTCCACTGTAGTGAGTAGATCAGGGACAGAACTCAGGAGGGCAAGAAAATAGAATGGGCGGCACACATACATGAAATTGACTCTCACAGTGACACTGACAGCAGTGTGCAACAGCACAGATCACTGGCACGTCCCCTCCCTCCGGAGTCACAGTGACAGTCTCTCTCCATGCCAGGTGGTCCTTTCAGTCCCCTCCAGTCCAAACAGCACTAACAGTCCCGCCCGCAGATGAGGCTCTGGCCGCTCCACTCGGCTCCCTTGCACTATGACATCATACTACACTCTCAGGCACCGCCTCCGCCAGAGCCGCCACAGGCTGTGTGCTGGAGCTCCCTCCCCTGTCACCTTTTTTTTCTCTTGGTGTCAGGAAAACTTGTCAGAGGGGACTCATGCTGATAGCAGAGGAAGGAGGCAGCAGACAGGAATGACACTTAGTGCTCTTAATTGAGATAAGTACACACTATAGAAGGATATGCTTTTTTCATATTTCATGTCCGAAGTTTACAACCACTTTAACTGACAGGCAACGCTGTATCCTGGCCTAGGCCGACAAGGCCCAGGCCTAGGGCAGCACTTTGCAGGGGGGCAGCACGGAAAGAGTCCCGCCGGCTTGCGCTACACTGTTAGCACCAGTCTTATTGGGCGGACTGGGCTGAGGGGCAAATTAGTCTAGTGCCCCCATAAAGCGGCTTCACTGCTTCCTGTATGCGGGCGGCTGGCATTCCACAACTGTGGGGGGAGGGGGGGGGGGCGTTTCTAATTTTGACTGTCCTCTCATCCTGGTCCACAAACCTTCCTCACTGTGCTACATGTTTTCTGCTGCACCATTGGCATGGTTATCCCTTTCATGACTAAGCCTATTTTTGATATTTAGTGTTTACAAGTTAAAATCCGTATTTTTTGCTAGAAAATTACTTAGAGCCCCCAAACATTATATATATTTTTTAGCAGAGAATCTAGAGAATAAAATGGTGATTGTTGCAATATTTTTTATCACACGGTATTTGTGCAGCAGTGCTTTCAACGCAACTTTTTGGGAAAAGGGACACTTTCATGAATTTTAAAAAAAATCAAACAGTAAAGTTAGCCCAATTTTTTTGTATAATGTGAAAGATGATGTTACGCCGAGTAAATAGATACCAAAATTGTCACGCTTTATAATTGCACGCACTCGTGGAATGGCGACAAACTACGGTACCTAAAAATCTCCATAGACGACGCTTTAACTTTTTTTTACGGTTACCAGGTTAGAGTTACAGAGGAGGTCTAGTGCTAGAATTATTGCTCTCGCTCTGACCATCGCGGCGATACCTCACATGTGTGATTTGAACACCGTTTACATATGCGGGCGCAACTTCCGTATGCGTTTTCTTTGCTGCGTGAGCTCGCGGGGACGGGGGCGCTTTAAAAATTTTTTTTTTCTTATTTATTTCATATTTAGAAATTGTGTTTTAAAAAAAAAAATTTTGATCACTTTTATTGCTGTCGCAAGGAATGTAAACATCCCTTGTGACAGTAATAGGTGGTGACAGGTACTCTTTATGGAGGGATCGGGGGGTCTAAAAGACCCCAAACCCCTCCTTTGCACTTCACAGTATTCAGATCGCCGAAAACGGCGATTCTGAATACTGTATATTTTTTTTAAACCGGCGCCATTGGCAGCCGAGTAAACGGGAAGTGACGTCATGACGTCGCTTCCGCGTTTACAATTAGAAGGCTGGAACTAAGCCGCTTACGGCTTCGTTCCAGACTGTCAGCAGCCGCCGGAGGTGGCGAATTGGTGATCGGGGAGGCAGCGGGAGGGGGGGACGTCCCCTCCTGCTCCTCCGGTATAACAGCCGAGCGACTTTTAGCCGCATCGGTTGTTATACATGGATAGCCGATCGCCCGCTCTACAAAACGGTACCGGGATGATGCCTGTAGCTGCGGGCATCATCCCGGTATAACCCCTGAAAGCCGAGTACACACATCTGCGTACGCTCGGTGGGAAAGGGTTAAATATTTTTAGTCCTCTCCATAAAATTATCAGAAATGTGTGCTTAAAGTAGAACTATAGGCAACACATTTTTTTTTCCATTATGGATAGAGTTACGGAGGGTTATAACCCCTGTCAGTTTGTTTTTTTACCATCCCATTGCAGAGATTTCCCTTCACTTCCTGCCCCATAGCCAAACAGGAAGTGAGAGGAAACCTATGCAAATTAGGGGAATCCATTGCCCCCCCCCCCCCCTCCCCAGGCCCTCAGAACTAGTGTCCCCACTCGCAAATCTCAGGGCAGGTCCTAAACAGCAAGGGGTGTGGCCTTGACAGGAAGGGGTGGGTCATATTTAAATTAGGGGGTGCACGAGTTTAGTCAGGCCTAGGGCAGCACAAAACCTAAACACACTACTGCTGACAGGTTCTCTTTGATTAGCAGGAACGATCAATTGATCAGTGGTGTCCACTTATTCCACACTGCTGTATCTATATTCCTGATCTACTGAATAACCTGATCTGAGTTCTTCTGAATGCAGCATCCCTGTTAGCGCGCGGTAGGCGGGGTCTACCCAGCGCCAGGAGGGAAAATATAGATTCCCTGTAATCTTCGCAAAGATTTCATCGGTCATGAAAGTACGTACGCGTTAATCCCTTAATGATCCATTAAAGAATGCGTAATTTGCAAAACTAAAACTCTAAAGGTAGAAGAAGTCTGATTAATTAGTTCCCTTACAGCCCTGTGTAGCGAGGCCTTGGAGGGATACGCAGGAGGGAATATTACAATGCTGCGCTGTATTGAGGGATGACGCTTCAACGCTCAAAATGCAACATTTGTATGCAAAGTAGCGAGTATATTAAAAAAAAAAAAAATGTAAAATGTATTCAAACATGAACTATCACAAAATTGCAATCTCGGAACGGCGACATACTGGGAGTCACTGTACTACACACCACCCGGTGCTCCTACCCTCAGGCTGTAAGAAGAACCTAGTTCCCATGTACAACCGCAAAATCAACGGGAATTAAAAAAAAAAAATATATATATACATAAAAAAAAAAAAAAAAAAAATGTATTAATTAAAGTCAGCACAGGATGAGTAGGAGATGAAAAGAGCTAAATGTGGTTTAATAAAGATAAAAATGATACTCCAATAAAAAGATATACTTAGAATTCAGATCCCAGCTCCGCCCCTCAGCACCCAATACAGAAGAAAGCGAGGGAGAGGTGATTAAACCAGCGGTTTACAATTTAAAGGTGAAGTTTATTCTGCTTATACTTTGCCCCCCCCCCCCCCTCATCAATATGATAAATGCATCTTTAAATAAAACCTTTCCATTTTAATTATATACCTTATTTTACACCCAGTGATGTCATCACTGGGTCTCTGTCTTTCTCTATACAATGCGAGCAGATCAAGCCTGGTGGGAGGGGTTGGCAGTGTACTGTACGCAGCTTCCTGAAAACAGGACAGCACCCTGCCTCAGTAATCCTCAGCCCTGATGCAAGAAGTGGGAGGAGTTACGCAAATATCAAAATGCCTTAATGGGTGGGTATCAGTCTGGAGAATTATGCCGCGTACATACGAGCGGAATGTCCGACAGAAAAAGAATGACAAAGTCTTTTCATCATCTATTCCGATCGTGTGTAGGCCTCATCTGACTTTTTTTTTTTCAAAAAATCTGAAGGACCTCAGATGTTCTAAATATTTCCGACGCAACCAATTCCTATCGGGAAAACCGATCGTCTGTATGCTGTTCCGACGGACCAAAAACGACGCATGCTCTGAAGCAAGTACGAGACGGAAGCTATTGGCTACTGGCTATTGCACTTCCTTTTTCTAGTCCCGTCGTACGTCATCGTGTTCTGGACGGTCGGACTTTGGTGTGACCTTGTGTATGCAAGACCGCTTGAGCGGAATTTCGTCGCCGTTCCGTCGGAAAAACCTTCGGAGTTCCTTCCGACGGCAAAACCGGCCGTGTGTACATGGCATTAGGCATTCCTAGGTTGGCTGCATTTGCATAAGTGAATGAACACCAGAGGGCACATCTAAGTGCAGCGAGGTAAATATGTATCAATAAAACAGTAAAAAAGGCACTCACAAGTTGTGGAGTAAAAGAAGGCATATGGTCAAGTTGTCCTCTCGGGGACCCAAGCCGGACAGCAGCAATCCAGGGTGATGTAGAGCTGAGCAGTGAGCTGCATAGAAAGCTACAGTGCATCAGAGCCGATCTGATAGCGTGGGAAAGTTCATGGATGACACCAAATATTTATTAATAAAAGAGGTAAATAATGCACTCACAAGTAGTGGAGTAGAAGAAGGCATATCATAAAGATCCTGGATGAAGTCAGATGCCAGGGGAGTGGAAGGGGGCGTGGCTATGTGTTTCCAGGCAGTAACCCCTTGAGAGGCTTGAGAAAGAGGCATTAGTGCCTCGAAATGCGTAGCTGCGCCGCCTTCCACACCCCCAGCGTCTAACATCATCCAGGATCTTTATGATTTGCCTTCTTTTACTATACTACTTGTGAGTGCATTATTTACAGTTTTAATAATAAATATCATAAAGATCCTGGATGATGTCGGGGGGTGTGGAAGGCGGCGTGGCTACACATTTTGAGGCAGAAATGCCTCTTTCTCAAGCCTCTCAAGGGGCTACTGCCTCGAAAACACGTAGCTCTACAACCTTCCACACCCCCGGGAAACTGACGTCATTCAGGAACTTTATGATATGCCCAATTTTACTCTACTACTTGTGAGTGCATTTTTTCTTTTTTTTTACTGTTTTAGTAATAAATATTTAACTTGCTGAACTTTGATGCACCCCCTGGTATTCATTTACTATAGAACAGATAACCTTCAATCTGCTGAGGAGGAGCTGCTCTGAGGATTAGCAAGCTAGCCTGCAATCTATATGGATTGATTAATTATGCACTCGGTCTTTGTTAATATTGAGGTTACCGGCTGTTTCGCGCCATAACGCTTTTATTTTTGTAACACCCACATGTGACGCTGAGCCTCCATGATTGAAATCCAGTGAATGACAAGGGCAGGTCAGTGACAGTCAGGCTGGGGAGGCGGGGCTCCATCTGACTGTGTCTTTGAATGCACATTGTGAGAAGCTCACAGTGTGCAGTGAAATCAGAGGAAGCCATTTCAGTCCAGGAGAGGAGCCGGTACAACTGTGCAAGACTGAAGGGAAGGCCGGAGGTCAGGCTTAATTAAGCCTGTTGTGGATAACATAGAAAAGGAAATTTCAGAGTTGAATGTCACAACTGTCAAATCCCAGTTTTCCGGTACGGGGTTGGGCACCCGGAAAGTTGAACACTTGCTGACCTTTTTTTTCTTTTACAGGAAAGCGTGGTTTCACCATATTTTGCAACAGGGCAACTTTAAAGAGACCCTGTCACCGGGAATGACAAGGAATTAGAAAATAGCACAAAAAAGCACAGAAACAAAAAAGTGTTGATTTATTAAAACTGGTGGGTGCAAAATCTGGTGCAGTTCTGCATGGTGGCCAATCAGCTTCTAACGTCAGCTTATTCAATTAAGTTTTAACAATAAAACCTGGAAGCGGATTGGTTTCTATGCAGAGCTGCACCAGATTTTGCACACTCCAGTTTTTGTGCATAAACCCCAAAGTATTGTAACTGCTCACTGGCAGCATTTTTACTTCCATAAATGAGGTTTTACTTGTTAGTAATGTGCCCTTTGATCTTGCCAGGAAATGTCACTACTCCAGGAAGAGTCCATCCCTTAGCACAGCTCCCTCTGAACCCGCATGTCTGTCATTGCATTCCTCTCTTCTTCTGGGAGGGTCTAATGATTGACTGTGCTGGCCCAGCTCCTCTGCCCCTCCCCTCACTACATAAACTTTTATGCAGCTTCTGGGGGAGGAGCAAAGGGGATATAACAGAGGGTCACTAGAGTGTCTGAGTCTGCAGGCATCACATCCAAAATAGCAGCACCCAGCAGCAGTCTCAAGACTTTCGAATGTCTACACCAGCGTTTCTCAACTCCAGCCCTCAAGACGCCCCAACAGGTCATGTTTTCAGGATTTCCCTCAGACGAAACAGCTGGGGTAATTACTAAGGCAGTGAAACTGATCAAATCACCTGTGCAAAACAATGGAAAGCCTGAAAACATGACCTGTTGGGGCGCCTTGAGGACTGGAGTTGAGAAACCCTGGTCTACACATAAGGGGGATTTTACAGGATAAAATATGTCAAATGTATATATAATATTATAGCAAGATTGCTGTTGCAATGAACGGTCTGGTGACAGGGTCTCTTTAAGGCGACTCTCTTCTGAGTGTCAGCCGGTCCCCCACACTGATGGGGGTCAGTTCCTTCCATCCTGTATCCAGCATACGGTGCAACCACAATAAGGAGACAGCAGTGATGGAATAATGAAAATGGAGGTTGTAGCATGCCAGTCCCAGAGAAAATAAATCCACTTTTTGTGCACCAAATTACTTTGTATACTCAGATATATTGTTAAAAGAAGCGGTGGCATCATTACAGTGCTGTACGTAGCCTGTGCAGAGAGTAGAGCTTAGGGACGGGCCCAGCAGGCTCCAACCACTACAGAAAACTACAGGAGGGGCAGAGACAAGACCAGTCACCCTGCACAAGGAGAGGGACCAGAGCTGTGGGAGGGGCCTAGCAGGCTCCACCCACTACAGGCTGCCTGCAGAAAACTACAGAAGGGAACGGAGACAAGACCAGTCACCCTGCACTAGGGGAGGGAGGGAGGGGGGAGAGAGAGAGAGAGAGAGAGAGAGAGAGAGAGAGAGAGAGAGAGAGAGAGAGAGAGAGGAGAGGGAGAGGGAGAGGGAGAGGGAGAGGGAGAGGGAGAGGGAGAGGGAGAGGGAGAGGAGAGGGAGAGGGAGAGGGAGAGGGAGAGGGAGAGGGAGAGGGAGAAGGGAGAGAGAGAGAGAGAGAGAGAGAGAGAGGGGGTCGGGTGAAGCCAAGCAAGCCCCATCCACTGCTGGCCAAAAAAACTTTACGAGGGTGCGGAGACAAGACCAGTCACCCTGCAAAAGGAGAGAGAGCAGAGCTGTGGGTGGAGCCAAGCAAGCCCCACCCACTGCTGGCCAGAAAACTTTAGGAGGGGCGTAGACAAGACCAGTCACCCTGCACAAGGAGAGGAAGCAGAGCTGTGGGAGGGGCCCAGCAGGTTCCACCCACTACAGGCTGCCTGCAGAAAACTACAGAAGGGAACGGAGACAAGACCAGTCACCCTGCACAAGGAGAGAGAGAGAGCAGATCTGTGGGTGGAGCCAAGCAGGCCCCACCCACTGTAGGCCAGAAAACTAAAGGAGGGGGCAAAGAAAATACCAATCCCCCTGCACAATAAAAGAGAGAGCAGAGCTGTGGGAGGAGCCCAGCAGGCAATAAAAGAGAGAGCAGAGCTGTGGGAGGAGCCCAGCAGGCCCTACCCACTGCAGGCCAGAATTCTACAGGAGGGGGTGGAGACAATGCCAATCCCCCTGCACAAGAAAAGAGAGAGAGAGCAGAGCTGTGGGAGGGGCCCAGCTGGCCAGAATACTACAGGAGGGGGCGGAGACAAGACCAGTCCCCTGCACAAGAAGAGGAAGCAGCAGTGATCGGTCTTTATCACGGGAAGTCTCACACTGGATTACTGCACAGATCTGGAAGAAATACATAAAGCACTCCGATATTCATGGAGAATACACATGATGAATGGATTTTAGTATATTTGCAGATCCCAGAGTTTTGCTTTAAAAGTTTTTCATCCATTTTCCTTCCTAATCTGAGCGATTTTCCGGAGGACAGAAACGCAGGAAGTAATGATTTCAGCAAGTTTTGGCAATGGAGCGAGTTCAAGGAACGGAGCGTGATCAAAGCTGTCATAGTTAAGGGACAGAAATAACAGACGGCAGGATTGGGAGCGCGAGTGTCACCGGGATGGACGGGGTGATTAGCGAGGGGGAGAGCAGCGGTGCCTGATGGAGCCCATCAGCCGGCGCTTCCTCTACATGAGATGTGACATGCCTCCGACATAAGACTCAACACGCCATCATCTGTCACATGTCATCAAGGCTCTCAAGTAGATATGTTTTCCACTCGTGGAATCGGCGAGGGGGGGGGGGGGGGGGGACATCTGCTTTTCACCACCCGGGAAAATACGAGAGGGGGGAATGTCACCACTGATCCCAGCAAAGGAAGCTTGGCTTAAATGTTACACTGTGGGAATATTGAGGGGGGGGAATTATCAAAACTGGAGCACACAGAATGTGGTGCAGCTTTGCATAGTAACCAATCATTTCCAGGTTTTATTGTTAAAGCTTAACTGAACAAGCTGAAGTTAGAAGCTGATTGGTTACTATGTACAGCTGCACCGGATTCTGTGTGCTCCAGTTTTAGTAAATCTCCCCCCTTACTGTATATCATATTAAAGTGATCGTAAGTCTCGGGTTTTTTTTTAAATAACGTTCTACTTATCTGCTGTGTTGCAGTGGATTTGCACAGGGCAGCCCAGATCCTCCTCTTCTCGGGTCCCTCTTCTGTGCTCCTATCCCCTCCCTCCTGTTGAGTGCCCCCATAGCAAGAAGCTTGCTATGGGGGCACCCAAGTGGAGCCAGAGCCGAGCCAGTGGCTCCATATGTCCATTCAGACACAAAGCTGCCGTTCCGCCCCGCCCCTCTCCTGATTGGCTGACTGATTGACAGCCGGCAGGAACTAATGGCGCCGCTGCTGTGTCTCAGCCAATCAGGAGGGAGAGTCCCAGACGGCCGAGGGACTTGTGGACATCAATGGACAGAGATGGGGCTCAAGTAAGTATTGGGGGGGCTGCTACACACAGTAGGGTTTTTATCTTAATGCATAGAATGCATTAACCACTTAAGGACCAAGTTGATTTCTGACACTTGTTAAAATCTGTATTTTTTGCTAGAAAATTACTTGAAACACCAACATTATATATATAATTTTTTTAGCAAAGACTCTAGAGAATAAAATTGTGGTTGTTGCAATATTTAATGTCACACGGTATTTGTGCAGAGGTCTTTCAAACGCAATTTTTTGGGAAAAATCCTCCCAGCGCCACCATGTCTCCAATAATTCCACATCATCCCAGTGTCACCATGTCATCCTAGTATTACCCTGTCACCCCAGTGCCACCACTGTCTCCCTAGTACCATCATGTTACTCCAGTGCCACCCTGTCCCCCTAGTACTCACAAGCCCCCCCAGTACCACCATTATGTCTCCAAAAATGCCCATCAACCCAGTGCCACCATAATCTCTTTCCAGCATCACCATGTCATCCCAGATCCACCATTGTCCTCCTAGTGCAAGCATTATGTTCTTCCAGTACCACCAACTCAACCTAGTGCCAACAATATGTACCCTAATGCCACATCACCCCAGTGACACCATTAGGTCTCCCCTAAAGCCACATCACTCCAGTGCCACCATTATGTCCTCCCAGCGTCACCATATCACCCCAGTACCACCATGGCTTTATCTAGTACTACTACCCCATCACTCCAGTGCTACCACTTTCCATTCAGTACCGCCCTATGATCCCACTGCCAGCAATATGTCCCCTCTAGCACCCATCACCTGGGATGGACAGAAGTGGAGGATCACAGGGACCAGCAGAACAGATAATTATGTCTTGCTGCCCCACATATAAGGGGAGAGCACTTCTGACAAAGGGTTGGCACAAAAGGGACATGATCTACCCACATGTAGCTACAATTGACAGGTAGATCACGTTCAACCTGTTTCCAATCCCCGGGTGAGACCCTCTGCCAGGTTTTTATGACTGTTTGTTCTTTCTGGGGTGACCCCTCCTCTCTATCTGTCAGGGGACCATTCTCTCCACTACAGAGAGTGACGAAAAAAAAGCCAAACTTTAACAGCAATTCCAGTAACAAGATTGGGGGGAGGGTTCTGTTAATGGGGACACCCCTCAATTTAGAGATTTCAAACCACTTCCTATTGAGTCTCCTGGGCAGGCAGTGAAGGGGAATCTCAAGGAGACAAAAAAAAAAATGGGCTGAGGGTTTCAACCCTTTCTTACCATTTTTTCAAAACGAAATTTAAAAAAAAAGTGTTCCCTGGAGATACACTTTTAGCTCCAGCCATACATGTAAATATTAGCAGAATTAAAAATGAGCAAAGCCACAGGAAGGAAAAGGAGGATGGAAAAACGAAAAAGAAAGAAAGAGGGAAAGAGGGAAAGAGGGAAAGAGAGAGAGAGAAAGAGGGAAAGAGAGAGAGAGAAAGAGAGAGAAAGAGAGAGAAAGAGAGAGAAAAGAGAGAAAAGAGAGAAAAGAGAGAGAAAGAAAGAAAGAAAGAAAGAAAGAAAGAAAGAAAGAAAGAAAGAAAGAAAGAAAGAAAGAAAGAAAGAAAGAAAGAAAGAAAGAAAGAAAGAAAGAAAGAAAGAAAGAAAGAAAGAAAGAAAGAAAGAAAGAAAAAAGATAAAGAAGAGAAAAGATAAAGAAGAAAAGGGAGGGAAAAAAAAGGAGAAAGAAAAAAAGGGGAAGAAAAAGAAGAAAAGAAAAGGAAAAGGGGGTAAAGACAAAAAAAAAAGCCAGAGGTCATTTTAAATTGTGGTCAATAATGAGCGATCAATAGGATCAGATAATCTCTGCCACATATTTTACAGTTAAAACTCAATGACTAGAGCTCTCCAACTGACAGGGACGTGACCTGGTCGGAGTCCAGGCTAAGGTTGCCACTCCATTCATCGCAGTAGGACACCATAGATGTGCGACTTCCAGGGGTCACCCTTCCTCCCTTCAACTGACAGGGAGCCAGAGCTTTGCTGACTGCAGAATTATAGGTTTCATTCAGCAGGGATGGGTTTGCTGGACCCCTGCAGAGAGACCACTGCTTCCACACAGAGAACAAGGGACCTTTCCTGGAGTATGCTGGTATGGGACAGGCATTTCTACTCAGGATGTGACTGCTTTGTAAAGAAAACAAGCTGTATGACTTTGCGCACCTTTTTCTGTTACGTATTTAGCAAATTAAAACAAAGCTTATGGGTCCTTCCTCATCTCTTCTGGTGGCAGCAGTGGGCAGTCCGTACTCCTAGACAGCATGAGACATGTAAGCACAATGCCACTCAAGAGTACTGTGACCCCTGGCAGGTGAAAGACACCCACCCACCCCCCCAAGTGGGCATGTCCATGACAGCCTGGGCTCACAGGAAGTGGGTTCGATAACACTGGGCTTCATCCAATCCATGACCTTGATGACTACTTTCTGCTGGGAACAGTGCCAGAGAGGAGGTGAGTATTGCAGCCAGAACAGATTTGTTTTTTAAATGTTTCTTTTGGTACAATTTTGTTTTTGAACAGTGGAGTTGGCCTTTAAGTAGGGCCGATCTTTGACAAACAGCATCTGAAAATTCTCAGATAACAGACAATAGGCAATGGGTTCCCAGAATATGAACAAAGGCTAATAACATCCGACTGAACGTTTCCAGCAAAGTTTTGGCCGGTGCACTTTTATTGGTCGAACTTCTGAAGGAAGCTCTGCTGGGACAATTCCGTCCCGATGACAGCGAATCGATGTTTGGCTGTCAACACACAGCCAGAGGACGGAGATGAAAGTTTCTGTGTAAATGGGATCGGTGCCTGGCAGCATTGGTGGGACGAACGTCTTCAGAAATAAGTCAATATCATTTGTTCTGTTAAAATGACTTTCTATTACTACTTCTATTCAACCCGAACTCCGGCCTTCTTTCAGTCTTGTACAGGCTCCTCTCTTGGACTAAAATTGCTGATTTCACGGAACACTGTGAGCTTCTCACAATGTGCATTAGGAGCTGCAGCAAGTCAGATAGATCCCCGCCTCATTTCCTGGCTGAGGACGTCCAGCATTGTATAGTCCCTTTCCTCTCTAACTTGATTGTCCCTGCATCATATGTAGGAGGTCTGTATGCAAATGCAACCTGCCCAGGAACGCCCACTCCAGACAGCCAACCATCATATTTGCATAACTCCTCCCCAGTGTCAGCCCACTGCTTGCATCAGAGCTGAGGGTTCTTCAGAAGAGTACCCTCAGAACATCAGAAGATGTTTTTAGGAACCCCCATGATTAAGCTCCAGGGGTGGATCAAAATGCGTCGGGGGCATGGCCTGGCAGGGGTCCAGGCTGAGACTGCCATTCACAACATTATAGCGGGTCTGTTTTGATGTGAGCCTCCGGGACACTTTGGTTGCCTACTACATGTTTTCAGGAAGCTATGTACAGCACCCTGCCAGCCTCTTCCACCAGCCATGATCTGCCTGCACTACATACAGAAGCACAGAGACCCAGGGATGACATCACTGCGTCTAAAATATGTCATGGAAAGGGATAGCTTTCTCAAGCTCCCTGCGGATAGGCAGGGGTCACTCTGCAGAGGTCTGATGCCCACTACCGAGCCAAACCTATAGTTCCTCAGTTAGCACAGTTCAAGCTTAAGAGTGCTCACAAGCTCCAATAAGCCATACATCTGACTTCAGAGAGGGTATGTCAGACTTCTGCATAGAGCGCAATGGTCCTTCTCTGCAGCATGCTGGCAGGAGTCCGGATTTTTTACTCTGGTTGTGGCTGCTCTAAATAAAAAAAAAAAGAACCATAAGACATTGCACACTTGATACAAACGGAACATATTTAGCTAATCAACTGGGTATTCAAGTGTCTGACTCGTAGGACTTGGGGGGGGGAGCAAACATTTGACCATTCCCTTTCTGTAGGGAAATCATTTGGTAAAACCTGCGGCGGGCAGCAGCACGCGATGAGTCAGGAGCGCCTGTTCTCCAGCACAGGGCTATTGTTATAATTACATTTTCACATGACAGCTAAGAGGAATGTCATACTGCATTTCCCACTAACAGTCCATCCCACTAACAGTCCATGATGTGATCCCCAGGAACATACCGGCCAAACATTTGCTTTATTGCTCAGACCGGCCACAGAGGATTCTGGGAGTGTGCGCCTTGCGCTCATTAACCTTTAAAGGGATGACAATCCTGGAGCCTGGCGGACACTATTCTCAATTACACCGCAATTGTAGTTCAGCAGGAAGAACACCGGTTTGATGGTCACGGGTCAAGCAGATGACCTTGTGTTCCAGCAGACGTTACCTCACCTATCGAGTCGGAGAATTAAAGGCTAACAATGAAGTACAAGACGCAGAACTATTTCCCTATGTGCCGGCACGCAGCTACCGCCAGAGGATAGAATTTCTTCATCAGATCAAAGACATGAATAAAATTCACAATGACTGGAATAGGTATATGTGTGTAT